>NC_051230.1:7366153-7386153 GCF_015220715.1 Pygocentrus nattereri | reverse complement strand
GTAAAACACTGATGGCAGCACTAGTTTAAACTCTGACAGTTGAAGCCTGTAATGAGCTTTATTGTGTTTGTGTTTGAGTAAATCCTTCAGTAAATACTTCAACCTGAAGCCTCACTCTGAGCACTGGAGGAGGCTTTAGTCCAGTACGCTTCACTTTATGTAGAGTGGACAAATACAACTTTATTTGTTATAAACAGTAGTTATAATGCATTATGTTAACAATTCATTATGAATAATAAGCATGGCTATAACAGGTAATGCATTTCTATAAATATTTATAGCCATGTATATGATGCCTAATGAATGCATTATAACATCTTATGGATGTGTTTATAGATGCTTTCAAATGTGACATTCATAGAAAGTGTTACCGAAAGTTTGTCGGTCAAAATGCACTATTCTATTAAAATCAATTTTTACTAGTATAGCGCTTTTTACAACTGATGTGGTCACAAAGCAGCTTCACAGAATTCCAGTCAAGACAAAGTTTTGACATGGATGTAAAAAAACTCCAGGTGAGCAAGCCAGGGCAACAGTTTCTTCGCCGCTGACAATATAATGTGTTATGAATGTGTTATGTAAACAATTCAAATGCCTTTTTATAATTATGTATAGTCATGTTCATAATGCTTTGTAGCATGTCATGAATGTCTTTATATTTGTCTACAGACATAGTATTCAAAGTATTTTGTCGATTCAACATGATTCCCTAATTGTTTACTTGTTCAGGGTCCAACTTGCCTTACTGGAGTTTGTTTACCAGTGGTCACTTTTAGTGCCCAGTCAGTGTAGAACCACATTCACCAAAAGAGAATATCATAAATCCCATTTATAACCAAAAATAATGGGGCTATACAACAAAATATGAAACCTGAGCATACACCCTAAGAGGAAATCCAGAGATGGTGAGTGAAACAAGACACACCCATTTGGGTATGCATGTCATGATACCCTGTGGAAAACATATGAAGCTGGGAAAAACACACTTCATAACTTTTTTGTTTGCCTTGATTGACCTGGGCTGGTTTAACATTTGGGATAATTGTTATTTCAATGGTAAAACTTAAAGCACATTTCAAAACTGGGTCAAAACAAAATACATCCGTCTGGAAGCTTCATCACAGGAAATGAACAGTAGAAACATTCACTCATTCATCTTCTAGGCCACGCATCCTCCTGGGTCATGGTGGGTCCTGGAGCCTATCCCAACATTCATTAAGTAGAAGGCAGGAAACACCCTGGACAGTTGGATGGTAATGGTAGTTTTAATTGAGTTTTATTTTTCGTTTCATGGAAACCAGTTACTTAGACAACCCTTCATTTATTTAATGTTGACACATTTTCAGTTTCTAAGCCAAACAACCCCACTGGTTCTATTAGTAAGAGTAGGAAAAGGAAGAGCTTCAGGCCTCCTAGCAAACTTTAGGTCTTTATTCTTTATTATTTCATAATTACATTAATGGGACTATCAAAGGAAGTCTTTTATACAACTCATGTGAACAGCTTTTTCCAGTTTCTTAGAGATCGTAGGCTGTTGTGTGCACAATAACATGACCAGGCTTTACAGCACACTTTTTATTTAAGAAAATGAGTTTAGAGCTTGAACAATGGAGTCAAAAAATAACATGGATTTATCTGCGAAAAACACAAACCCACAGATGTGAGAGACTGAGAACCAGAGCGTTTGTACATGAAATTTTTTCAATTGTTGTCCTCGGTCTCTCGAGGATGGAGCGATAGATCAGTTGAGATAAGTGCTTGCCAAAGCGGCATATAACTGGAGAAGAAAAGGGCCCAGATAATGTAGCTGTTAAAGCAGAGTGTGATGCTTCCTCTCTCTTTCTAATTAACACATAACGTGTGTCATGCATAACTTCGATCCTGCTGTTGCTCAAGCCGGTGTCATCGTCTTTCTTTTTTTCCCTAAGCTCCCACACTCTTGCCCTTCCCTCTCTCTCTCTTTCCTCTAGATTTCCATACACCGTAAGGGCTGCTGTATGGCCCCGTTTCCGTCCTTTTCCCTCTACTGCACCTATTATTTTTAATGACAGAAGCACCATTTCATCTTTGGTCTTTTTTGGTGACAGCTCATCACGTGACGGCATGCCCAAGCAGCCTTTAATAGATGCCTTTGCCGGCAAACACTATAAAGCCTTCCCCGCGCACAATTAGATTGGGCCCGTATATCAGCCGGCCGCTGCTGGATCAATAAAGATGACACGAGCATATAGAGGTAGGAGAGAAGGTATGGCAACCGCTTTCTAATGGGATTCATTTAGCCATTAATGAGCCGTTTCACTCTCTGTCAAGTCTCAGATGACTGATGACAGGTTTTATCTCTCCTGCTGCCATGGAAGATTCTCGAGATGGTGTTGCTCGACAGGTGTGAGCTGTGTGTGTGTGTGTGTGTGTGTGTTAGTGTGCCGTCATTTCTGTTTCAACTAAAACATGTTCAATCTATAAAATATTCAAGTTAATACTGTTTTTATCTCTAGTGTGATTTATCAATAGGAGTCAGGAAGCACAGAGGTCAGTGGCCATTTGACCCACCATGTGCCTGTTGGGGGACGCCCCACTAATATTTCAGTTTAGGATGCTTAAAGTAAAAGAATCTCCACTCTAACTACAGAGGCACAAACAAATGAGTGAAACTTGGGCCATTTCCCAAAAAAACAAAACCTTCGCGAGTCGTAACAATGATTTTTCAAGACCAAGCTCCTATCACATTGAATAGGAAGAGACCTAAAAACTCAAAACTGTCACATTAATGCTACACTATGTGAACCTAATTCTTTCAATTTGAACACAAATTGCTCACAGTGCAGCTTTAACATTCCAAAATGTTCTTAACTGTCTATTGCACGATGTCTCAGGGCAACAAACATTTTCCTCGCTTTACAGTAGCGTTATACATGTTTAAGGACACTGACAGGGTAACGATAAAGGGCAACGTTCAAGTAAGTCAGCTAAACAGCACGCACTCTGGCATGCTATCTCTTAGTGAG
The DNA here is from genome assembly GCF_015220715.1 of Pygocentrus nattereri. Lineage (NCBI taxonomy): Eukaryota > Metazoa > Chordata > Actinopteri > Characiformes > Serrasalmidae > Pygocentrus > Pygocentrus nattereri. Next base: position 7,383,148 of record NC_051230.1, on the reverse strand, counting down.
CACTTTCAAGGCCATTTTTAACATTCACTATCATTTTTCAGTATTCCAGAAATGTTTGTTGCCTTTAAGCAACATTGTGTGACAGTGGAATGGATTTAGTCAATCATAAGCCAAGTCTCACCACTTCAGGGAACACGGATCTAGGTCACTTCTTCGCAGTGTCGCACAATGTTGCCTCAAGGCAACATACCTTAAAAGGACTCCTGCATACATTATTGTTAATTAAAAAAATATTTGAATTCAATTATTGGGTCAATTTTAGGCAAGAAAAGTGAATCATATGAATCATGAAAGTGAATCATATATATATATATATATATATATATATATATATATATATATATATATAATGCTCTCATAATGCATGCAATAGAGGGCTAAAATCATTGGTAAAATGAGGTAAAATACCATATATAGTTTGTAATGTTCCACTCAAGTAATGCACTTTACATTCTGTCTACTGAACTTATGCATATCTAGAAGGCATTTGGGTGAGGGGCTTTATCAACAACTGGTTCTTCTTGCTGAAGGGTGGGACTTTCCCTGTAAACACGTTCTATATTAAGTGATGCAAGCTTTCCCATTCATTTTTCAACCGGTAACCCGTCTCCTCCTCCTTTATAATGTAAGGAACTTGATGGAACCCAGAGAGCCCACAGTTTCAAAATACACCGACACTGTTCATGAATAGATTTATTGCAACATGCAATTTTATTATAGCTGTGATATAGGTTATATGCAATGATAAAAGTTAGTTTTACTTAGTCGGCCATTTTTCCAGTTGTCTTTTGTCAGTCAGTCAGAAATGCTTAATTTTTTATTTTATTTTATTTTTGTATGTATTTGTAAGAACCAATACATTTTTCCCACCACTTTTAAAGGTGTGACCACACATCAATAGACCATCCTATTCCAATATTTCATGATATACTCCACAAATTAAGCTATGTTACTTCCACAAATGTATCCTTTCACCACAACTGTACAGCAAGGATGGTTGATTGTTACAGAACATTGGCAAAGAACCCCATAAAACCCAGTGTAGCACACAAATGTAGAGTGGACCACCATTTCAAATGATGATGTTTATTTTGTATGTGTATGCAAGGTCACACTAGCTGGATACATGACTTTTCTGATACCTTAGCTTACAGCTACAGCAGGCATCATTGACCAAATCATCCTCTGACTTTGTGTAGGCTTTGCTTGACTTATCATTGTTTCACTGAAATCTAAAGATTTCTGCCTCTGTTTGTTTCTCTCAGGCAATGTCACAGATTTGTTTGTACAGGGGTTGCTGTGATATTTGTAATATTCTATGATGTTCTGTGTGATACAACCAGTCAGACGTCCTGGGCCTTCTTGTGCTAATCATGCTTGTTGTATCTAAACTCTGTATGTATTATAGACTATCTAAGTTGCTTATCCTCATGGGTCATGTGGAGTGCTGGAGCCTGTCCCAGCAGTCATTGGGTGGAAGGCATGAAACAATCTGGACAGGTTGCCAGTCCATCTCAGGGCACACACACACACACACACACACACACACACACACACATACATATTCACATAGGGGAAATTTAGTGTGCCCAATTGGCGGACTGCATGTCTTTGGACAGTGGGAGGAAACCGGAGCATCCGGTGGAAGCCCACGCAGGCACTGGGGGAAACATGGAAACTCCTTGTTGGAAACAAAAAGGTGAAAATCTTGGAATGCCCAACAGAAAATCATCCAATCAGGATTTTTTCCACACTATATCTCGGTAGATGAAGCCAAGCAATGTTTTTTAGTTGTAAGGGCTTTAAGACCTAAACTAAGGACCTAACACATTAGATTAACATCATCAGTATAGTTCAGAGTCACAGAGGATTCAGAGAATCAAGCTGGGAGTTATAAAGGGCAAGACCAATTTTTATTTAGTCCTATGTCACTGACTGGAAATATGAGTGCTGGTCTACAGGTTTCAGTTCAAAATGGAAAACTGCTGTGAAATCTCTATACCAGTCTTTACTGAAAGTCATTGTAGATCTGCTGTCTAGAGGACATAGTGAAATATATGTTAAAGCGTTAAATGAAAAATAAAATGTATATGTTATTTGCAATTTTTGAGATACTGCTTTGTTCTAGAATAGCCAAAAGTATTAATGTGTACCAGCATATTATATATTATGACAAATCTAATATGATCACTAGCAGAAATGAATTTCTCAAAAAGGTGGAGTTTTTGTTATTTGCTTATTATTATTATTATTATTATTATTATTATTATTTTACATTCATGGCCTAAACTGAAACCCTAGCTCTAGCAGTCATGGTTCGCCACTGCATTCAATATACTATGGAAGTTAGTAAGCATAGCTAGATAGCAATGTTTAAAAAAGCTGAGGCTGAGATCTTTCTGTAGTGTTAATCAGATTTTACCTCCCAAAACCTTGATTTAATGACAAAATTAAAATGAAACCACGCATAATTTATATTTACTAGTGTTAGATTTTACTTTCAAGCAAAATTGCGCCCTCTATTTTCTGATCATTTGACAATCTCATTTTTATCATCCCCGAAAACTTCACTTTCAGTTGAATTGCATTTTCTGACAATATTCTGTAAAGCTAGGTGAATAGATCACTTAGACATTGAATGGATGGTTGTTTAAAAGCAGACATCTCTGCAGTTCTCCACAACTATCGCTGCAAACTGCGCCTCTATAAATGCCCAGCCATGCTATTTCAATCCCAAGGTGCAACAGCTCCTCGAAGGGTTGAGCTAACAGTGAAACCGTCTTTGTTAATTTCTGAGAAGTTGTACAGAAGAAATGCAGAAGAATGTCTTTCATTGTTCTGGATAAATATAAACCTACGTGCTTTCGCACGCCAGTGCTGAAGAAACGCTTTAGATCTGGATCAAATGAGGCCTGCCGGACCAGAGTTGAGTAGAACAAAAGAGATTTTAGATTTTAGAGCAATTAAATTGTCATTGTGACTCATCTTCAAAGCCAGCCGGAGACTGAGAAGATTCATCAGCGTCTGAGGTGCGTCTTTGAGGAGGTTTATGCAGCTCTTTGGAAAAGCAGCTCTCGTTTAAAGGAACGGAAAAAGGCACTCGGACTCCATTACATGCATGATATCACGCAGAAAACACCCAGTTTCACCTCTCATTACCAAACAAATGACCTTCGATTTCTAAAGACTTGAGCTCTGAGTCTTTTCTTCCTAACCTTTGAAGATTGGGGGAAGGAGGGAGAGAGGCAGGGAGAGAGTGAGCGTACAGCATTAAAGGCCAGAATTACCTTCTAACAAATTGCAGCGATGGTTTGTTTTTCGTTTTTTTTCCCCCCAGTGAAGCACCGAATCCAGCAACACACAAAAGATCCCTTTGCACCAGCACGAGGCAACGCGTGCCCATTGAGGAGGAAATGAGGAAAATTGCTTATTGAATTGAAAAGAGAAAACAGGAGCGGTGTGAACATGTTCAATTGATTGTACTTTCAAGCGATACAAGTGCTGTACTGTATGTATCTGCTTTGTTCTTTTTCAACAAATAGTATCATTTCCAAGAAGTATGCGCTGCAGCAGTCAGATAGCAAGTACTGCCTTAAAAATAAGGACGATTTGGAACAATGCCATGGAAGAAGCATCATTTGTTCCCTAAAGAACATTTCAGTGGACTGGATTAACTACTGTTGTAAATGGGTCGTGCAAGTATGCAGGAACTTCCACATAGCTTAGTTTTCCACTACACAGTAAATGTAAACACCCTTTAACACTGGGAACTCGAGACCATGACCCAAGAGAGTCCAACCTAGATGGGGGTCGGTCTCCCAGTAGGGTCTACGTCCTTAAATCCATCAGGGGCCAGGTCCTACAGTGGGAACACACCTTGTAGCTTGGTCAGTGGCCTACACTGTTAGGTGCATCTTGGACACTCGGTGGGTCCAGGGCAGCACCCACAACCTTGTGGACTCTGTCAGCATGTCTTTCGATTCACTGGCATATTAGTATGGTTGATGGTTGGTTAAAATGGGGGGCATTGCACTAGCTATATCATTGTGGTTGTTTCTGACATGCTGTGCAGGTACATTTTTTCTTTGTCAAGGTACAAACAATGTAAATGTTCCCTCAAAGGTGCAACAGAGGTTTTAAGGTCCAATTGTGTATCTTAAATAAGCTTTTCCCAATGGAAAAGTCGATATTTCTATCTTTTTATAACCAAATGTTTTAAATCAGAACAATAAAATAAAAAGCCTGGAGACGGGCAGTCGCGGGCTGGAGGTTAGGGAACTGGCCCTGTGACCGGAAGATTGCCGGTTCAATCCCCAGCGCCAACGGCCCATGACTGAGGTATCCTTGAGCAAGACACCTAATCCCCACTTGTTCCCTGGGCGGGACATTATGGGACAGTTATGTTCCCTGACTAAAGGTACTTAGGTGTACCCTTGAGGGTTTCACCCCAGTGACCAGAGGGGTACATGTTTATACCTTTTTCTGTGGTTAACCCAAAATACCAGCCCGTCCAATTCATTCTGGTGACGTCTCTGTCACAAACACATGAACATATCATTCTACTTTACACTCTGGTGATGTTATAGTGCTTGGGGACTTGGAACAGTAAGGAACATGCTAAATTGATGTGGGATTCAGCTGCAAGTGTTACCAAAAACACAGATTAACGTCCTTAAATACCACTACATCCTACTGGTGCCAAAACCCATAAACTAGAATCGTTGGCACTGGACCAGTGGCCAACAGAAAAAGCACAGTTCTGTTTTTTCATGTCAAAAACTCTGGCACTGTCTGCAGTGGAAAAATGTCCATACTGTAGAGGTTTAGAAGCACGCTTCACCCACAAACACTTTCTTTCATAACTGCTCCTGCTAGGTTGGACAACACTGACAAAATGATAAAAGAGCCTATTTTTTTTTATTAAAAAAAAGAATGATATTTAATTTGTTTGTGAGTGACAGTTAAGACAGATCAACAAGATGCTTTGTTGTTTAATCAAATTTTTCACAACATTGTGGCAAATAACTTCAGACCTGTGTCTTTTAAGTTGGCTGCCACGACAGCCCATTTCAGAAGTATTTTAGACTGATAACACTGAAAAGTCTTACAAAGTCTTCTACAACTCCTCCTTAGATTGGAAGGGATTTGTGCAATGTTCTGTAAAATGTGTCCAACTTCACAACAGTTGCTGCAAAAGAACACATTTGTGGACAGAGCATCGATCGACCAATTAAAAGTTATTCTTATCAGGTTCATCAAAGTTGGTAACTGTGAATAATGGTGGAAAAGAAAGAGATGACTTTATTCTACAAGCCAAAAAAGAACTGAAGTGTGAGAGAGAGAAACCAAGAGACAGACAAGGAGGAAGAAAACAAAGACGGAGAGAAACTCAAACTTTACTTTCTTCATCAACGTCTGTATATCCTCCCACACTCACCCATATCAGACAGGATCAATGCTACTTCAAAGCCAATTTTCTGCCCATGTAAAGTCTCAGAAGAGCCTTACAAGTTTTATTCTATGAGATCCCCAAAATGCATTATATATATATTCTCAGACTTCCAGCACTGGAGCCCTATAGAACAAAAGGCACAGTTTCAACCAGAAGAATCACATGTATTTAATAACCATCTGACAGAGCAGTACGGCCAAAGCATGCTGCGCTCTATTTTTCTGTACCACTCAATATTGATAGTTATTGTTAATTAATATTGTTCGAAGTTTGAAATTACTCCTACATTAACAATTAGTGTTGTTGTTTATACAATAATGACTCCAATCTGGAATATTAATTCAGTAAAACTAATTTGTTTGCTAAAATATATTTTCAGATGTTTTATCCAGTATTTGATGAAGTCTGAGAACAAGAGTTAATATATCTAGAGTTGATCTCCACTTTTGAAGCACAATGAATTTTGGATATTAATTTATTAGAACATAATTTTCAGTGCTTTATGGCTCTCTCTCTCTCTCTCTCTATGTATATATATATATATATATATATATATATATATATATATGTGTGTGTGTGTGTGTGTATGTGTATCTGTATTAATTATTATCTACATATTTTCATGAGATTTAATGAGTGATACTTTGACACCCCTACTTTTGCTTCACATGGATTTTCTCCCAGATTTTATTCCACAATTTGAGCAAATGAGTCATACATTTCACATGACTACCATGGTAGACATGCAGAGGATGTTTTTAACAGCCAAGCTTGGGCACGAGAACCGCGCTTCAAGCTCAGGCATGAAAAATGACAAACATCAATAGTAACAAACATGGAACTGCATTTTTTTAAGCATCCCCTAAAACGGAATAGAAGTATTGATTAAAAAAAAACTGTCAGGAATATCAAACAATTTTTAATGTAAGACTATAGACAAACAAGACTTTCGGCACAGGATTGGATGGGACTGATACCGTTTGGCCACCATGGCTAGCTGGGCACAATGAATGAGACAGGCCCTGTCCCCTTGGAGTGAATGGGTAGACTTCTTCACCCTATCTAGAGAATAAAGTCCGTTATTAGTTATTATCATTTTATCGTTCAAGTCTTTATCACTTACATGTCATTTCTTTTGACAATGCATGTAAGAAACATGTTCTTCAGGCTAGGTCAGTAAGTGGTTGTGGCCATCCCTGGTGGTGGACCCATCGGATGGCTTCTACTGGAAGTGATGCTGGTTCCCCTTTCCAGCAGCGTCTGTAGCCCTTTTGCAGACGAGTCTAATGACTCCAGGGAAGAATAAAATCGTGTACCTATGAGCGTAAAAGCCATTTCACTCTAAATAATTCAGAAGCCTGCCGGTTAATGTAGTTCCACTCTTGTGAGCTGAGGGCAAAAATGCGATGAAAACAATAACAGATAAGTATGGAGAGAGAGAGTAAAACAAAAGAGGGAGAAAGAAAGCTTTCGTTTCCAGACAATTCATTCCAAATTAATGAGGATAAAAAAATTAAAAAATAAAAAAATTAATAAAATAAAAAAATAAAAAAATTCTTGGTGCATGTTGCAGACACTGGCTCTGCACTTTTGAGGCTCCAAAACCTGGAGAATTTCTGCTGAGTCTTCATGTTTCCAGACAAAAATAGGAAACACAGAGAGAGAGAGAGAGAGAGAGAGAGAGAGAGAGAGAGAGAGACAAAGAAAGAATTCTGACAATTCCTTTCACCCTCCTGTGCAGAGAGATAAACTCTTAAAGCCTAAATCCTGACTCTTGCCGTTCTCAGGTGTAAAGTACATGTGCGTGGGTGTTTATAGCATGTTGTGGGGACCAGGTGCACTGAAGATAATACAAACCTTAACATTCTGTCATTATGGGGACATCGGCCTGTCCTGTATGAGTAAAATAAGGTTTTACATCCCAAACTGCAGCTGTTACTACAAAAACAATAAAGGTTGCTGAGATATACACACACACACACACACACACACACACACACACACACACACACATATATATATATATATATATATATATATATATATATATATATATAAATTCTTTTTATTTCATTGCTTTCTATGCTCATCGTCCATTTTATCAGCTCCATTTACCATATAGGTGCACTTTGTAGTTCTACAATTACAGACTATAGTCCGGTATAAGAACAAACCTTTGTGTTTGGACTGAGCATGCTGTGTGTGCAGGTCTGTGGTGTGTGTGTGTGTGTGTGTGGGTGGGTGGGTGTGTGTGTGTATGTACAGAAATGTTCTGACCCAGCACTGGCCTCTAGAGCAGCACTGTTGCTCTGCTTGGGACCAAAAATGGAGCAGAAAGGGAAGGGCTTTGAGGGAGGAGGCCATGGCCTTCTCACACACTGACCTTTGTGGCTGAACGCCCACAACCCTGACTGGACAGATCAAAGAAAGCCTTTCTCTAAGCTACTGAACACAGGTAGAATATATATCCAGCTTTTATAGCAGTGAATGTGTCCTAATGGAGTGGAGAATAAGGCTGTTAGATTCATCAGAAGAGAGATGGAAGTGAGAACGGAAGCAAAATAAAGGCCGAATACAAAAGCAATGGGAACTGAATGAGGACGGGGAAAATCCTTTTGAAGAAGCCTTCAAACGACCACATGAAGAAACCACTCGGCTACAGACTGCAAGTTAACCATGTAAAGGCTGCAGTTTGCCATATCTTAGAACTATACATGCATAAATGCAGTAAATGAATTACATTCATTCGTTAATTACATACGTTCATAGTAATAATAAGCATTACATAATTCATCGCAACATCATTCATTCATTTAATTTACGTTAAATTAAATGGCCATTAAGTACAGGGTAATCATGTTAGGAGATATTTCAGAGGAGATTAGATGTGATATATTGAACTTTCATAAGGAAGGAGAAGGTCAAAGGAAAACAAATTGAAGACTTGAGTTTATTGAAGACTTGAGTTTAAGTAATCATTTTAAGATATAATGCAGAAAATACAATAACCAGCCAACTAAAGAGGAGCGTTTTGTCACTGTGGGGACATATGGCTGCTCTCCAGGAGTAAAAAAAAAAATACACGTCTTTTGCTTCCAAAAACTGCAGCATTTATTATAAAAAAGTAAAGATTGGACTTTATTTGGAGAGTCCACTTTAGTCCCCCATAGATCATCTACAGATGCTCAAATTGTTAACAAACTATCTATTGAAACTGTTGATTCTAAACAGTGGTGGTGTTGGGGTTAGGATTTGGACCAGGGTTAGGACTGGGACCAGGGTGAGGGTTGGGTTTAGGATTTGGGTTGAGGTTAAAGTAAGGGTTAGGATTAGAGCAGGTTTAGAGTTAAAGGTAATTATAGTCAATTTAGTAGATGTTTAGTTGAATGTAACTTGAAAGAAGATTAAGTATCTACAAAGCATCTGAAGCAGACGATCCAAATAAAGTGTTACCAAAGTAAAAGAGGACAAAGCTGATCTTTGGTTGCAAACATTTGTACATAAAATGGACAGGAATACACAAAAAAATAGAAATTTCTTAAATAATGAGCACAATCTATTTCTGTTAGCAGCATATTGAGGTCAGGATTAGGCATATTAATTTGATATATTATATGATTAGGCTATATTGGCAACTTCTTATATATATATATATATATATATATATATATATATATATATATATATATATATATATATATTCCTGCTGCTGTCAGAAGAAAACCTTGTATCTCCAACATAGTAACTTTACAGGAGAAGGAAAAAACCTACTTTACTTTCAATGTAAGTCAATGAAACCAGATTTTTTTCTCATGTCATTTTGAGTAATTTCTTTTAGGCCATTCATCATAAAATTTACAACATATTTACAGCACTAAACATATTTAAAACACTATGCATAACTATATATGTCAGCATTCTTAAGACGACATTGTACTGATATCAGGTGAAATCTGCCTGGAAACCACCCCCTCTTCCCTCCATGGCGTGGATAAGGTGATTGATGCAATTATGTATAGTGTTTTAAATGTTTACTGCTGTAAATATGTTCAACGTTTATTCATATTATGTCAGTACAATGTCATTTATTTCATAAAACATCTTATGTCAGGTTGGGAGAACCGACATAAGCACTTAATAAATGTTCAAGTAGTGCTTCATAAACACATTATTCAGTGCTTATGAATGCGTCATGAAGTCCTTATGTAGGTAGCCTTCAAATAAAGTGTTACCAAATGAATCTATGTTAAATTTTGCTGGTCATTTTGTTGGCCCTGCAAGTCCTGTTTTCCTCAGATTTTCCTGTGATATTTTTGTCCTGTGTGAAAGTGAACAGATGCTAAGTTACAGTGTTAGTTACCTCATCTACATAGCTTCCACCAGCATTACAGCCGCTAGTATGACGAGTGTATGCACAAGACTTTGTACATCAGAGTGCTCTTTTGTTTAAGCTGTGTTTCTGTGCATGCTTGCAGCAGGAGCGGTGGCGGCACACCCAGGGCTCCAGCACTTCTGTCCCGACCAGACCAGTGGACTAAAGCCAGCAGTAATTGGACCTCCAGGGAGGACGGGAGCTGCTCCTGTGGCTGCTGCTTTATTCTCTGGAGTCTGCAACAAAAATCCCAGAGACATGGGGGAGAAGAGTCTAGCAATGCATACAGGCAAGAAACAACCCTCCCCCCACCTCTCTCTCTCTCTCCCTCTTTCTCTCGCTCTCTCTTCCTGTCTTTCTCTCTCGGTCCTCATCACTCTTCAAGTAAATGTGTCATGCATGTGATCAGCGACAAACCCAGAGAGAGAGAGAGAGATAATAGAATGCAAACTCCCCTGAATTTCTTTTTCCCTTTCTTCTTTTGTTCCCCTTCTTTCTCCCTCAACAAGCATGTTTGTTTTTGTACCTGACACTTTTTAAAACAGATTGTTTATCGCTGCAGAATCTTTGCCTGGAAGCGGCTCTGCAGTTCAAAATTTTCAAAGAGCTGTGAAATATTCAAACCTGGGAGCAATCAGGTTCAGTCAGTACTTAGAGAAGTGCTCCGAAAAGGCCTAACCAGATCTTGGGTTTTGGATGAGGTGGCATTAACGTATCGCAAATGTACATAATGATTCCCTTTGTCTAAGCAGACAAGCATGGCCATTTCATTTACTCTTCTCATCTAATAATGTGATTCTCAGTGCCGCTGTTCATGATCTAACAAAGCTAACAGTGTCCAGCGAGGTCATGGATTTTGGATGAGGCTTTTAGCGTATTGCAAATGTACGTCATCACTATTAGAACAAAACCTTGTATCTCAAAAATGGTAACTTTACAGGAGCAGAACATTCTTAACTTTGTCGTAAGTTTATATGATTAGATCTGAACTATTTTTAGTGATCGCTGTATCATTAAATGTTCACACAGTGTAAAGGGAAGCTGGTATTTATCAAATAATGTAAATATGATGGCAACAATACCTCCACTACTCTACTCATCAGCTGTAAATGTTATATTTATGGCATTCGGCTGACGCTCTTATCCAGAGAGACTTACAATTTGATCATTTTACACAGGGAGGCCAAGGCAGTGTTAGGAGTCTTGCCCAAGGACTCTTATTGGTATAGTGTAGGGTGCTTGTCCAAGCAGGGGATTGAACCCCAGCCTACAGCGTAGAAGGCAGAGATGTTACCCGCTACACTATTCCACATGCATGTGTTGTATATGCAATGTTATGTATGCAATTTGTATATTAACACACAATTTGTGCAATTTGTACATATTTTTTTTTTATTATTACTATGTTGCATATTGTCACTGTCCAATAGAAATCAATGACCTCCAATATCTGTGATTTTTATTTTTTGGCATCATTTGAGCTCTGAAGTTGTCCTTTGCATTCTGTGAATTTTTACGGTGATTGGGCCAATAGAAATGCTGCAAAATTACTTCGAATAAAATCTTTTTCAATTAACTTACATTGAACATAAAGAATGCTTTTGCCCTCTGCTGTGAAGTTGCTATTTTAGAGATGCTTGTTTTTTGGGACAGTGATGATGTATTTTTTTTTCTGTACATCCAATGGTGTGTGTGTGTGTGTGTGTGTGTGTGTGTGTGTGTGTGTGTGTATATATATATATATATATATATACATCCAATGGTGTGTGTGTGTGTGTGTGTGTGTGTGTGTGTGTGTGTGTGTGTGTGTGTGTGTATATATATATATATATATATATATATATATATACATATATACACACACACACGCATATATATATATATATATATATATAAAAATATTTATAACCATGTTTATAATGCCTTATGAATGCATGTTTTAAATGTGTTTATAGATGCTTATAATCATGACATTCATAGAAAGTGATACCCAAATCCCAAATAAGAAAACACTGAAGAACACTGTCAGAATCTTCATGAAAACTACATGAGTGGATTTTAAGAAGAAAGGTCTTCATTTGACTGCTTGGTAAACGAGGCCGAATATCTAACAAAGCTAAAAGTCCACATGCTGATTATTTTAACTATCAGCAAAGTGGACATAAACATTCACTACCGTTTACTTAGGGGCACATATGAGTAAGTTAACATGGACAAATGCGGTGTCTAAAAGCCTTAGTAACACCTTTCATTAACATAAGTTCAGTGTCCAGTTTTTATGTAAATAAACTTCAGCCAGACTCCTTTTACACGTTTCACTGAAATGCGTCCTCTGTGTAACTATATGAGGTGCTATTGTACTTGTCCCATGTACTAAAAGCACATCAACACATCATTTCCATTTTACCCTTATTATTATTCTTGTCACAGTATAAGATTATCTTGAACATTTTTGTCAGTCTAGAAAGCAAGAAGGCTGTTGATCATTTGTTTATCCTCTCGTCTGCTACTCAGCACTCAGCAGATGTGTTTCCGCTCATGTAATTGTGTGGATGCTCTGTTTACACCGATAAAGATCCATCTCTGTCCATCTCAGAATGTGATTTGGTCCAGTCATGATGGTCTGGGGTGTTTACATCAGGCTAATTATGTGGTGTGATGATGTTAAAAGAACACAATAAGTGAAGTGTAGTATCACATGTAGTGTCTCACCTCAAGGACTGTGACTGAAGAGGCACCTGGAGTGCTCCAAACACTCCCACCATCTTCAGGCATTTGGGGCGAGGCCCAGGAGAACAGCGCAGTTTACTTTAGTAATGACGCAGGTTTGATGCAGAGCCCTGCTAATTGAACCATTAATTACCATCCTAGAGTCGCCATAATGATGCCACAAACACAGCTACTGCAGCCAGAGTTTCAATTTACAGCCCGGGCTGAGAGAGGGAGAGAGGGAGAGGGGGAGAGGGAGAGAGGGGGAGAAAGAAAGAGAAAGATAGAGAAAGAGAGACAGAAAAAGGTAGAAAAAGATAGAGGAGAGAGAGACAGATAAAGATAAAGGGGAGAGAGACAGAAAAAGATAGAGAGAGGAGAGAGAGACAGAAAAGGATAGAAAAAGACAGAGAGAGAGAGAAAAAGATAGAGAGACAGAAAAAGAGAAAAAGATAGAAAAGATAGAAAAAGATAGAGAGGAGAGAGAGAGACAGAAAAAGATAGAAAAAGATGGAGAGAGGAGAGAGAGAGAGAGAAAGATAGAGAGGAGAGAGAAAAAGAGAGAAAAAGAGTCAGAGAGGAGAGAGAAAGCCAGAAAAAGACAGAAAAGATAGAAAAAGATAGAGAGGAGAGAGAGACAGAAAAAGATAGAAAAAGATGGAGAGAGGAGAGAGAGAGAGAGGGAAAGATAGAGAGAGGAGAGGGAGAGAGACAGAAAAAGAGAGAGAGGAGAGAGAAAAAGAGAGAAAAAGAGTCAGAGAGGAGAGAGAAAGACAGCAAAAGATAGAAATAGATAGAAAAAGATAGAGAGGAGAGAGAGACAGAAAAAGATAGAAAAAGATAAAAAGACACTGGAACTACACTATATTTCCGAAAGTATCCGCTCGTCTGTCTTCACACATACACAAACTTGAGTGACATCCCATTCTTAATCCATAAGGTTTAATATGATGTCGGCCCACCCTTTGCAGCTATAGCAGCTTCAACTCTTCTGGGAAGGCTTTCCACAAGGGTTAGGAGTGTGTTTATGGGAATTTTTGACCGTTCTTCCAGAAGCGCATTTGTGAGGTCAGACACTGATGTTGGACGAGAAGGCCTGGCTCACAGTCTCCACTCTAATTCATCCCAAAGGTGTTCTATCGGGTTGAGGTCAGGACTCTGTGCAGGCCAGTCAAGTTCTTCCATGGCAGACTCGCTCATCCATGTCTTTATGGACCTTGCTTTGTGCCCTGGCCGAGCCCAACTCCTGAAAACACCACACCATAATCCCCCCTCTACCAAATTTTACACTTGGCACAATGCAGTCGGACAAGTACCGTTCTCCTGGCAACCGCCAAACCCAGACTCCATTTATACTTCAGATTCATCTTCACTGTGGAACAGTTTGCTTATAAATTGCACCCAAAGCTGAATGGGATTTACTTTGACCTGTACATTGATGATCAGGACTTTGAAGACTGACAAGGTTTTTGAAGTTGTTGCTGATGTTGCAGCAGCAGGGTTTTGGTCGGATGCAGCATTGGAAACAATGAATATGACATCAATGTAATTACTCTCCTATTGTCCGCTATAAATACCTTAAATAAATAAATAAATAAATAAATTAAAAAAGTTAAAAATAAAAAGTTTTTTTTTAAATCAGTCACCAGGCTTTTTAAGCCAATAGACTTATTTCATCCTAAAATTACTAAAAGTCTCAAACTTAAATTTTTCTGGGTCTCTGGAGGATATGGAGAGTGAGAGAGAGTGAGAGAGAGTGAGAGAGAGTGAGAGAGAGTGAGAGAGAGAGAGAGAGAGAAGCAGAGAGAGAGAGAGAGAGAAAGACAGACAGACAGAAACCGAGAGAGAGAGACAGCACATGTATCTATATACGTCTCCATCGCGAGTCGTCTGGCAGACAGTGGGCGAACGTTTCATTCATGCAATCAAACTGTAATTATAATAAATTATCTCTGCAGAAACAGAAAGCAGTAATTACGCAGAGGCTGGGATTGATGCTTCCATGGCAGAGAGGCTTCGCTCTTTCTCCTCTTCTTCTCCATGTATTTCGTTCATTCAGGAGAAAGCAGTCTGGGTAATTCACACTCAATTATTAACCAGTAAATGAGCCTGTAAGTTTCAGTGCAGACAGAGAGAGGGAGGTGGCGCGAGGATTAGACTGAATAGGATCACAACCTTTGAGTTGAATGTTATTTCGAGAGGATGAGGGCTATTGTATGCGGCCTGTTCTGTGGAATGTAATTGATGAGAGAAAAAATGCATTGTGAAATGAAATTAATTTGCTTGAAAACATTGTGCTGGCTCATTGCCTTCATTGGTACCAGCATGTTTGACTCAGGCATGTCTAACTAGATTGAAGCAAGCATGCCTGACTCTAGGGCCTCATCCACATGCATTTAGATATCTATTCAGGTTATTAATTGGATTAGATGAATAATCTATAGCTACATGCACTATATGGCCTAAAGTATGTGGACACCTGACACGCCAGTGTGGGCTTGTTTGACATCCCGTTCCAAAATCATGAGCTCTAGCGAAGAATTCATTCATCAAAGTACAAACAATGCAAATATACCCACAAAGGTACAACAGTGGTTTGAAGGTCCAATTATATACCTTAAAGTAGTTTTTCCTAGTGGAAATGTATATATATGTAAGTTAATTTTTAAAAACAGAACAATAATTTGGGGGCAGTTGTGGGCTGGAGGTTAGGGAACTGGCCCTGTGACCGGAAGGTTGCCGGTTCAATCCCCAGTGCTGACAGTCCATGACTGAGGTGTCCTTGAGCAAGACACCTAACCCCCAAACTGCTCCCTGATGCTCCGGGCAAGTGTGCTCACTGCCCCCTAGTGTGTGTGTATTCACTAGTGTGTATGTGGTGTTTCACTTCACGTATGGGTTAAATGCGGAGGTGGAATTTCCCCGTTTGTGGGATTAAAAAAGCATCACTTAACTTAAAATAAAAAGCCTGGAGATGAGACGGGGTGTGTGGAGTCAAAACAACTTAGAAAATAAAATTTCGATGGATTATGGTGCAATTATGCTCCCTGACTAAAGGTACTGAGATGTACCCTTGATACCACCCCAGTGACAAGAAGGGTACTGCCCCAGTTGAAGGATTGCAATTTTTTTTGGAGTCAACAGCAAAATGTAATACTACTATCCTTACATAAGGTCCATCAGGAGGATACAGTTTTCAACTCTGTAGTAAATTAAAAAGTTTCTTATCTATTAATACAGTGAAATCAATCTTTTGAAATGGTGTTGGGTGTTTGATGGACATGATCACATGGTGTGTTTTTAGTGTTTTTACTAAAACTTCTTATCGAACTTTCACGAAGTTTAGACACTTGTAACTGATTAGCAGGTTGAAGGGAGTTGCAGCAGGCTTCACATTACGCAATTCAAGTGAAATCTAGTACACTAGAGAACACCATGTAAAGTAAGTCTTATGAATGTATTTTAAAAATATTGGTTTTAGCCCAAAAGTTTGGTAACACTTTATTTGGAGTGGTTTAATAAACCCTTAACAGAAAACCTAAGCCTAGCACTGGCCCTAATCTTAAGCCTCATGTGTTTTTGTGTTTATTTCATCTACAAAGAAACACTCAGAATAAAGCGTCACCAAAAATTTATTTCAAAACTATCCTAAAAGCATGTCTCAACCGTCAGGCTGCATATTCATAACTATTTCATAGACCAGCTTTCTGTGATTGAGCTTTTGGCAACATTTGCTTTTGAGTGTCTGGTTTCTATCACCACCACTGTGAAAAATTCAACACGTTTCTTTAGAATTTAGTATTTCACATCGAACCACTCTGAATTATTTTGTTAACGTCTCAACAATTGAGTTCTATGGGAATTCTATAAAATAAATAGATAAAAAAGCTGGAATTGCCCTTAACATACAAACGAAATTGAGAATTGGTGAAGATGAAACTGAAAGCTCTGGGATTGACTGGCGTTCGATTGCAGTCAGGATTGTTTATCTCAGGATGATTGTGCCAACATGAAGCACTGTTCTTTTGCACATGCGGGTCAATTTGGGAGCCTGAACTGTTCATACTAATGCCGCATATAGATAATATGAACAGCCAAACATTTGGTGCATTTGCTGAGAAAATCAGGTTTGGGCCACTTTTACCTGCTTTGTGAAAGTAGCCTTAGAAAGTAAAAGAGGACGAGATTCAAAGAGTCCATTACAGTGTTAGCTGCGTTCCAAAGCCTAGACTGCAGCCCAGGTAGGGCAGGTCCTTGGTAGAATTGTCTTGTGAAGAATCCTCCCTAGGAGCCTATTGGTCACACAAATGGAGCAGTCTTAGTGAGTCTGCATGGTGACCAAGAAAGGTCCAGCCTCTTGCAATTACAGGGCGAAACTCGTTAGGGCTGGAATTGCCCTTAGCATCCAAAATTGCACTTACAACAGAAATTTCCAGCTTGTTTCAAGGAGATAAGTCTGAGA
>NC_051230.1:6928653-6983653 GCF_015220715.1 Pygocentrus nattereri | reverse complement strand
GAACCTCTCTGGATTGTAGGAGCAGTTTTTGTCCTTTCCAGACTGAATGATGTTGAAATCCTCTGGCTGGTAGCATTTAATCTCTAATTTCTGCCCTAATGGCAGGGTAATGTTACCAAATGTACCTTTTATGACATTTTCGACTCGACTCATTATATTGCTTTGCTGTTATGAGTGGCCACCACAACTGACGAATGCACAGCAACATCTGCTGGGGCCAGTGGAGACACCACTGATCTTAAATCTAGTCAATATTTCTAAGATTTCCCATTTTCAGACAGCACACCTATTATAAGGTTATCTAGTTTATTTCTAGACACTTTTCACTTGTTTTAAGTCATTTCATTAAGCAAAATCATCTCACCGTACTGGTAGATAAGTTTGCCGGCTTCAAGCACGTTTCTTAAAACAAGCTAAATTATCTGCTAATATAGTGAGATAAATTTACCAAATACATTTACTTAAAACAAGTAACTAATGTCTAAAAATAAAGTAAATAATCTTAAAATAAGCTTACAACAATCTCAACAGGAGAAATATTAGCATTGCCAATTAAATGAGATGCTCTGGAGCAGCTGGACATGAGCCTAAGGTCACCATACTCATGCTGAGCACTGGCCAGAGGGGTATAAAGTCCCCCAGCATTGGGCTATGGATCAGCGTTCTATGGCGTGTTGGAGCTCCATCCAATACCTTTGGGATGAGTTGGAGTGATACAGAACCGATCATCCAACATCAGTGCCTTCACTAATGCTCTTGTGGCTGAATCAAGTCCTCACAGCAATGTTCAAACGTCCTTCCAAAAAGAGCAGAGGCTGTTACTGCAGCAAAGGAGGACAAACTCTCATTTTTTTCAAATACACTTCATTTCACAAGAAACAACCACAAGGTGGTTGGTTAGTGTAGTGGTTAACACCTCTGCCTTCTACACTGTAGACTGGGGTTCAATCCCCCACCTGGGTAAACACCCTACACTATACCAATAAGAGTCCTTGGGCAAGACTCCTAACACCACCTTCGCCTACCTGTGTAAAACGATCAAATTGTAAGTCGCTCTGGATGAAAGCGTCTGCCAAATGCTGTAAATGTATGTATGAAACATTGGATGGGACGGTGTCCACAAACAGGACATTTAGTCTTGAAGAATGCCTTAGAAACCTGGCTTGTTCTGATCAGACTGTTGCTTCACATAATGCATGTCTACTAATTTGACAACCACTATCTGATGGAACAGAATTTTATTATGAATATAGTGCTCAACATTTATTCAATCTATGAATAGTAAAATGGAAAAAAACTACAAAGGCAGCTAAAACTACAAATCGCAAGCACACCAGTAGACCACAACAGGGTCTGGAGACAGTTCAATACTTGTGCTGTGTGGGTGAAGTAGAGCTAATCTGACTGAAGGATTAAAAGCTATATCATGACTAATACCATGGCTGCATGATGGTGATAGAGTAGTACAGGGTTGCGTACCATGAGTCATGTTTTTGTGACACATTAATCACCAAAATAAATATCTATACTCTTTTCTTTTGTCTTGTTGGGACACACAACACTGTAATTAGCTCTTCTGTTAAAGCCCACAGCAAGTGATGAGCAATTTCTCTGATAACTGTGGATTCCCTCAATGACATAATGGACTTTGGGATTCTGTTTACAATTCCAATGAAGCACAATAGTTAAACGTTGTACTGGACTTAATGGCCTTGATAAAGAGTTTCAGTTCTAATGAGTTTGTTACTAGACACAGGGTAGCGTCATGCGTAAAGCTTGGCAATATAGACACGACATTTTCACTATATGTAATATATATCAGGGTATTTCGTTTTTCTGAGGTTCATGAATACAGTCGTATTCAAAGGTTTGAGCATCACTGGCCAGATTATATGTTTTGTTGATTTTCAGAGCGAAAAAAAGAAAAGCTTTTTATGGTTTTGGCCATGTTTTGTCATTTTTGACATCGGAAACAGAAAAAAGAGCAGAATTCAACATTGATTTAAAATGTAGATGTAATTCATTACAGTACTGTGCAGAAGTCAGAGACCACCACTCGTTTATTTAGCCCTTTAAAATCCCAGGCTTATTACACATTAAGGCTTATTAGTCAGTAACTACATGGACTTCAATGCAAACAGGTTGAAATACTCTTAGGTTATACAAGTGTTTTGGTACCCTGGCCATGTAAGGGGTTCATTTCCAGTGATAACAGCTAAGTTCAAGGTATACATTTTTAGGAGCTATCTCTGAGGAGAGTAGACACAAGATAATCCACTTGGATAATGAAGGAAAAAGTCAGAAGAAAATAAGTGAATAGAACAGTTTCTAAAAGTAGAGTTCAAAAAATCCTAACAACCGGTCAAGACCCGGCAGCCCACCAAAACAGTCTCCATTCGATAAAGCGCTCTGTGCAGGCCAGTCAAATTCGTCCACACCAAACTCACCCAGCCATGCCTTTAAACGCTGGGGCTCAGTCATGCTGAAACAAAAAAGGTTCTTCCCCAAACTGTTCCCACAAAGTTGGAACCACACAACTGTCCAAAATCTCTTTGTTACCCCCTTTTACCCTGATCTTCAGTCGTCAGGACCCCCATGGACCCTCACAGAGCAGGTACTATTTGGGTGGTGGATCATTCTCAGCACTGCAGTAACACTGACGTGGTGGTGGTGCATTAGAGTATGTTGCACTGGTCTGAGTGGATCAGACACAGCAGTGCTGCTGGAGTTTTTAAACGCCTCAGTGTCACTGTTGGACTGAGAATAGTCCACCAACCAAGAATATCCAGCCAACAGCGTCCTGTGACCACTGATGAAGGACTAATGACCAACACAACCTGTGCAGCAGCAGATAAGCTGTCGTCTCTGACTCTACATCTACAAGGTGGACTGACAAGGTAGGAGTGTCTAGTAGAGTGGACAGTGAGTGGACACAGTGTTTAAAAACTCCAGCAGCACTGCTGTGTCTGATCCACTCAGACCAGCACAACACATACTAACACACCACCACGTCAGTGTTACTTCAGTGCTGAGAATGACCCACCACCCAAATAGTACCTGCTCTGTGAGGGTCCATGGGGGTCCTGCCCACTGAAGAACAGGGTAACAAAGTATCAGAGAAACAGATGGACTACAGTCTGTAACTGTAGAACTACAAAGTGCAGCTATACAGTAAGTGGAGCTGATAAAGTGGACAATGAGCGTAGAAACAAGGAGAATATATGACATTTAATAGAGCAAGTTATATAGCAAACCCTACACATGAGGTGGGCTGGGACACGTACTGACAATGTCTTTTTCTCCTGCTATTTTGTCATAAAATGGATTAATGAGTGGTGGGTATTAGTTCATTTCAGTTTCAGGACCCCCCAGCCTTCAGCACTGAGTCTGCTAGAAAATGTTCTGCCTGAAAATACAGCAGTCTATAAAGTTAAACATATTTACGAGGCCTAAACCTCTCGTGAAATGCCAAGAAAACCATAGAGCATGAAACAGTATCATGGTCCAAGTTAAAGAAAGGATTTTCTCCAAAAAGCCTGAGCCCCTCGTCTGAAAAATAAGAACACAGTAAGTGTCGGAGATGAAAGCCGAGATCTTGCATGGGGGGATTTGCATAGAGATAAAAAATCTATTAGAGTTGATGAATTGAATTAAAGAACTTTATTTCCCAAGAAAATGTACCCTTAATATGCCAAATCAATGTATCAGGGTAATAATGTCTGATCAGAGATCAGCAAAATTGAGTATGAGCACACAATGATTAGCCGCCTTTTCTTCAGAGAAAATCTTTTCATTTTTGACACCAGCTCAGTGAGTCTCAAAGACTTCCCCCAGAACCTGCAGCTGGAGCTTTCTTTCATTTGTTTCATTTTTTTTTTCTCTCGTTTCTTTCATACCTATGGTTTTTCTCGGTTTTTCCCTCCTACAGTTTCAAAAGAATATCTTAGCACTGATATTCCTTCTGATCCTGCTGATGTGCTTGGAGTTCGATGCTCTGCCAATCTTTAATTAAAATCTAGGACTGCATCCCTGTGGGCAGCACATGCTGCAACAGAGGAGATGTTTCCTGTCACGTTTCCAGCTATTTGATACTTCTCCTGTTGAATATTGCCATCTCGGGCACCTTGTTGTCAATTGATTTTGCTGGATATCAATCAGCTTTGGACAGCGTTTGCTCCCAACATCAACTCAGATTACACTTCAGGCTTTGTGGTGGTGAGTCAGTGCAGATCGCTTTGAGATAATTTCTAATAAAGTGGCCAGATAGCGAGCAAATGCTTCCATAAAATTAAGGGATTCATATATTTTCATTGTGGAGCACACGAGCCATGAAATCATCACAATCCCAAACGTGTCTCAAGCTCCATTTCTTTTGCTTGGGACGGAGCCACGGTGTAAACAAATATAATGATAAAATATTTCCTACCAACAGCAGATACTGTGAGCCCATGCAGGTAATTAACTGGAGGACTTCTTATTGGCACTTACTCTGGAAGTGATTACACATGGAGAGGACTTCAGTTTAGAATTAGCTGGGAATTACAAATTAAAATTTAAACCTGAACTCACAATGAAAATATTCTCAAAAGTATCATTCTCTTGAAAATAAAGGTATCAGAGATGGTTCTTATGGAGTGTTTGGTTCCCTACAGAGCCATTCAACGCAAGGTTCTTTGAAGAACCAAGTCTGTAACTAACATATCGCTGCTGTCTGAAGAAAACCTTGTATCTCCACTTTTGTCATTTTTTTCAGTTTTTGGCATAATTTGAAAATGTCTGTTGCTCTTTACATCGTGTGTGAATTTCATGAAGAATGGACCAAAAGAAACGGCCCAAAATTACTTAGAAAGAAGTCCGGTGTCACGATTGGCCCCTCCCAGTCCTGTCCATGTGCTCGGGTTGTGTTTTGGTTTAGCCCATGTGTTTGTTTATTTATTGGATATTTGAAACTTTTTTTAGAAATAATAAACTGAAAAGTGGGGCGTGCAATATTATTCGGCCCCTTTACTGTCAGGGCAGCAAACTCACTCCAGAAGTTCAGTAAGGATCTCTGAATGATCCAATGTTGACCTAAATGACTGATAAATAGAATCCACCTGTGTGTAATCAAGTCTCCATATAAATGCACCTGCTCTGTGATAGTCTCAGAGTTCTGTTTAAAGCTCAGAGAGCATTATGAAGACCAAGGAACACACCAGGCAGGTCCGAGATACTGTTGTGGAGAAGTTTAAAGCCGGATTTGGATAGAAAAAGCTTTCCCAAGCTTTGAACATCTCAAGGATCATATTGAAATGGAAAGAGTATCAGACCACTGCAAATCTACCAAGACCCGGCCGTCCTTCTAAACTCTCAGCTCAAACAAGGAGAAGACTGATCAGAGATGCAGCCAAGAGGGCCATGATCACTCTGGATGAACTGCAGAGATCTACAGCTGAGGTGGGAGACTTTGTCCATAGGACAATAATCAGTCTTACACTGCACAAATCTGGCCTTTATGGAAGAGTGGCAAGAAGAAAGCCATTTCTCAAAGATATCCATAAAAAGTCTCATTTAAAGTTTGCCACAAGCCACCTGGGAGACACACCAAACATGTAGAAGAAGGTGCTCTGGTCAGATGAAACCAAAATCGAACTTATGTTTGGTGTACAAGCAATACAGCTCATCACCCTGAACACACCATCCCCACTGTCAAACATGGTGGTGGTAGCATCATGGTTTGGGCCTGCTTTTCTTCAGCAGGGACAGGGAAGATGGTTAATATTGATGGGAAGATGGATGGAGCCAAATACAGGACCATTCTGGAAGAAAACCTGTTGGAGTCTGCAAAAGACCTGAGACTGGGATGGAGATTTATCTTCCAACAAGACAATGATCCAAAACATAAAGCAAAACCTACAATGGAATGGTTCACAAATAAACGTATCCAGGTGTTAGAATGGCCAAGTCAAAGTCCAGACCTGAATCCAATCGAGAATCTGTGGAAAGAGCTGCTGTTCACAAACGCTCTCCATCCAACTTCACTGAGCTCGAGCTGTTTTGCAAGGAAGAACATTTCAGTCTCTCGATGTGCAAAACTGATAGAGACGTACCCCAAGCCACTTGCAGCTGTAATCGCAGCAAAAGGTGGCGCTACAAAGTATTAAAGCAAGGGGGCCAAATAATATTGCACGCCCCACTTTTCAGTTTATTCCTAAAAAAAGTTTAAAATATCCAATAAATTTCGTTCCACTTCACGATTGTGTCCCACTTGTTGTTGATTCTTCACAAAAAATTACAATTTCATATCTTTATGTTTGAAGCCTCAAATGTGGCAAAAGGTTGAAAAGTTCAAGGGGGCCGAATTCTTTTGCAAGGCACTGTGTATATATATATATATATATATATATATATGACCTTTCATGATATATGTGCATATTTGACCATGTATCAGATGTATCCTTATGGGTAATATAGTCAGTAGTCCCAGCCCTTCTTAGAATTAGAATTTGAAACCCCAAAAGCTGGATATATAATGGGAATAACAGGACTTTAGGCGCTTTTATAACTTAAAACCCCCACTGTCTCTGTGGCCAGCACCACATTCGGTCTGATTCCGCTTAAGACATAGTTCCCAGAAATCCCCCTGCCGTTCTCATATCAAAAGCTTAGTGCCGCGGTGAGGTGAGGGCCTACAGGAACATTCCGCAGTAATGCAGCACCAGGGCACCAGAGCCTCCACGCTCTCAGGACATGGCCATCAAGTTTTCATAACAAGTGAGTGGGAATAAAACAGATCTTCATACAAGAACAAAGAGCAAACCTTATTAAAATTTGTGGAAATGTCATTATAAAGTCTACCGTTTCAAAGCTGACAGTGGATGCGTCCCCCAGTGTGAGGCTGTTATCTCCTTATATTGCTTTGAAACTTCTGCGCCTCCAATTAAGGTGGCTCTTGCTGTGGCTCTGGATTAAATAAAGTGATCAGAGACTCAACAGGTAAACAGGAGGACACAGCCTTAACCAATGGACCCATACTAATCCATACACTATGGCAATGTTTACGTAACAAATTAAAAGCGGTTCGCTTTTTAATACGCAGCTATGGGCCAAAATAGCACACATACGTGTGATTTTAATAATCCCCATAACTATTAATGGCAAGCTTCAAACTGCAGCGTGGAGGAGTTAAGCAGCAGCGGCGCTGTGGCTTTCACAGGCTAAATCACCAATTAGCATTTATAAGACCCGAGCTTTGGTATAAAGAGGCTTCTTTTTATCTACACTTCACTGTGCTGTAGTTTAGGCAGTGTGCAGCTATATATTTTATATTTACCCTCCACTGCTTTACGATTTCCACAGCCGTACTTGAAGCTGGGAAGCAAGGATGAAACAATGACTAATCAAGCATGTTCAAAGTATATTCCCTTTCTAATTAGTGTGGGTAGTTGTAGCTATTACAAACCCAATTCCCGAAAAGTTGATACAGTAGATACAAACAGAAAGCAGTGACTTGTAAATCTACTTTGACCTGTATTTAAACAAACTGTGCAAAGATATTCAAAGTTTTACCTTATCAACTTTATAGGTTTTTGTAAATACATTTACAGCATTTGGCTGACGCTCTTATCCAGAGCGACTTACACCTTGAACATTTTTACACACGTATGCCAAGGTGGTGTTAGGAGTCTTGCCCAAGGACTCTTATTGGTATAGTGTAGGGTGCTTGCCCTGGTGGGGGATTGAACCCCAGTCTACAGTGTAGAAGGCAGAGGTGTTACCCACTACACTAACCAACCACGACCATGTTCATATATGTTAATTCTGAAATTGATGCCTGCAACACACTCGCAAAAAGTTGGGACTGGGCAATTTGAGACTAGGAAATGTGTGATTATGTTCCAAAAACCCCTTAAACAGGTGATGCAATCACGCATGTGTATAAAGGGAATCATAAAACGAATAGTTCCGGTCCTATGAGCCGTGTTCAAATCCGCTGCAAAATCCACAATATACCCACCTCACCTATTAACAGCTGTTAATGAAATAATCTTTGACTCTCACGCTTCTCGCATAGAGCACCGAGTATATTGATGAAGTGAGAACCTGTTTTTGTTTACGCTGAGGGGCTGGCAACTTATGTTCTTAACTAGAACTAGGCTGCTCAGCTGGCTAACAGGCTAGAAGAGCAAACAACTCCATCATTCATATCACAGGCTTGTATTAAAACATGTACGGTAAGATTTACGTGTAAAACCGCAGTATAATAGTCTAAAAAACGTCACTTAAATGGATCACACGCTTCAAATGCCTGTGTTTCAGTCAGAAGTCGCATCAAACCGAGGCTGAATGCCAAACGGCTCCATGTTCCATAAATAGTTAGAGAGTGGATGTTGCTGAATCCCAAATGACTATTTCTTAGCTAAATTATTCACTGTTGTGGTGCAGGATCCATTATTTAAATTGGTACATGGTGCACTACGTAGGGAGCAGGGAGCCATTTGAGATTCAGCCCCAGCATGAGAAGAGGGGCGCCGCTGGATTGGTGCTAAATAAGACTTGTGATGGTAATTTGGTGACCAAAAAGCTCTTAAATGTGAACGTTTTTGTATTAAATAGCGCTTTGTTGTGACAGTTCTCCACATTCAGCGGTCCATGGCTACTTGGCAATCATACCATACGCTAAAGGGACTACATTTCTTGGCAGAACACTTGTTTATGGTGGTTATTATTAATAAAATTGTGTATATCATATTTTATAGTCCAAGCAAAAAGGCACTTGAGGCTGTGCGTTACTGCGAAGGGAGTTTTACTCCGCTTCACATCATGCCTAATAACACCCTTCTCGTGATAAAGCGGCAGTAACGTACAGCCTCTCATGGCTTATTGCTTTATTTTATTATAGCGCTGCTGTGTCTGATCCACTTGTACCAGCACAGCACACACCACCACCACATCAGTGTTACTGCAGTGCTGAGAATGATCCCCCACCCAAATAGTACCTGCTCTGTGAGGGTCCATGGGGATCCTGACCACTGACGCACAGGGTAAAAGGGGGCTATAATGGGGGTCATAATGTTATGGCTGATTAGTGTGTCCACAATAGCTCACCTGAAATGGACCGATGCTGAGTGGAGTAGTGCCGAGTCGTCTTCTCCCAGTGGAAAGATGGCTGTGGGTGTTTTCAGATCTGAAGCAGCTTGGTTTTCTCCTCCCTCCCAAAGATGAAAGCTTTAAGTGCTGTTTATCTGAAGGGGGCAGTTTTGGTGTCTACCAGGTCTTGCGTGGTTGTTAGAAGTCCCACTTTCTCGGCAGCTTTTATTGAATGATGGAGTCTGAGTATCGTTTCCCTGCAACTCTCATTATTCTTACCTCTGAACTCAGAGAGAACACAGAGAACCAGGGCCTGATGGACACACACATTTGTATGCGTGTAGCTTTTATGCATGCGTATGATTCATCATTTCTCACTTCAGTTCCATTTTTATTGTCCGGCTTGTGATTTTTTCGAGCTGATTACTCAATCACTCGTCAATATAACCACACATTACTCATTACTTTGTGTATATAATCTATAATCTAAGGTCAAGTTTGCGATATTAATTCACACAAACAACTGTTTTCACTGTCAATCACATTTTACAGCCTCAAAACAAGCTCATCTCCAAACATACCTTCAGTGTCCTCTCACGCCGTCCAAGTCAATTTCTCATTTATGCCGTTTTTTTAAAGCTTGTTTTTTCCCTCTCACTCTCTCTCATCCTCCCTCCCTCTCTGCTGTTTGCATTCTTCGCTCTCTCTCGCTCTCTCTCGCTCTCTCTCGCTCTCTCTCGCTCTCTCTCGCTCTCTCTCGCTCTCAAACTCAATTTCAAAGAGTCTGTGGAGAGCACGGTGGCC
The DNA here is from genome assembly GCF_015220715.1 of Pygocentrus nattereri. Lineage (NCBI taxonomy): Eukaryota > Metazoa > Chordata > Actinopteri > Characiformes > Serrasalmidae > Pygocentrus > Pygocentrus nattereri. The sequence goes on along the minus strand of NC_051230.1, from coordinate 6,973,780 downwards.
TCAGAATTGGTCAATCATGTTTTCTCATTAATTTGGTGGGGTGGTAGATGTCTTCAGATTACGGGATGAATAATAAATAGGCCACATTTCTCTCTCTCTCTCTGTCACTGTCCCTCCCTCCCTCCCTCCCTCCTTCTCATTGTCCCTCTGTGATGTTGAGTGACACCTCCCTGTCCTTCTTCCCTCTACATCTCTCCTCTCTCTTCTCTTACTTTTTTCTTTCTTCTCTCGCCCTCTTCTTCACCCATCTCTCTCCACCTTCTTCTTCTCATCTCCTCCTTCTGTCTCTCTTTTTCTCTTTTTTTCCCCTCTCACTCCTCCACTTTCTCTTTTTTCTTTCCTTTCCAACCTTTATCCTTCTCTTCTTTTTTCACTTTCTCTCTGTCCTCCTCCCTCTCCCCCTTCTCACTTTCTCTCCTTCTCTCCCATTCCCGTCCATACTCCATGTCTTTTTCCTTTTTCTTTCTCCCCCTCCTTCCTCTTCCATCTCTCCCTTCATCCCTCCCTTTCCCTCCTCTTTTTCTCCTTCCCTTCCTTTTCACTCTCTCTCTCTCCCTTTCTCTATCACTCTCTTTTCTTCCCTACTCACTTTCCCTTTCTCTCTCTCCCTCCCTCCTTTTTCTCCTTCTCACTTTCTCTCGCTCTCTCTCTCTCCTTCCCTATCTCTCCCTTCATCCCTCCCTTTCCCTCCTCTTTATCTCCTCCCTTTCCTTTTCTCCTTTTCACTGTCACTCACTCTCTTTCTTTCCCTACTCACTTTCCTTTTCTCTCTCTCTCCCCTTCCTTTTTCTCCTTCTCACTTTCTCTCGCTCTCTCACTCTCTCCTTCCCTTTTCTATCCCTCTCTCTTTCTCCCTCCCTTCTCCCCTCCTTCCTCTTCTATCTCTCCCTTTCTCCACCACTCATTCTTTTCTTCTCTCCTCTCCATCCCTTTCTTTCATTCCCTGTTTTGCCCTTTTTTCATTCTCACTTTCACCCTCTCTCACTGTCTCTCCTTCCCTTCTATCTCTCTCCCCCTCCTTCTTCTAACTCTCCCTCCTTCCTTTTCTATCTTTATTTATCACTCTTTCCTTCCCTCTTCTCTATCCCTTTCGCTCCTCTCTCTCTAATTTTTCTCCTTCTTGCTTTCTCTCACTCTCACTCTCTGTCCTTCCCTTCTCTCTCTCTCTCTGCAGTGGGTGGGCAGTGTTTAATTCAGAGCCTGTATGTATTAAGGAAATGGGGTCTCCTCTGAGTGAAACTCAGTGCATGACATTGTTGTTTCTGACTTAATCAACAAGCAGTCAGCTCCTATTACTGCAGGACGCGCATAAAGCCACGCTCAAGAGGCATTACAGGGATTCTGTCGGGATTTAAAAACACGCCGCAGTCTCTAAGCTGTTTTTGCAGCCTTGTACGTGTAATTCAGGCTTGTTTTCTCTCTTCGTTTGACGATGTAGGTAAACATCTCTGTTAAACTATGAATTTAACTCTTGATTTCAATTACAGAACACACTACACGTCCAAAAGTATTCAGACAACCTCGACGTTAAGGTGCACCCCTTGCTCATTTACACACAATGGTTTGTATAATCTCCATAGAAAAGCACTGACCAGGAGAATGGGACACTCTGGGGCTGCTGCACACATGGCTAGTGTCACCATGTCCAATTCCAAGTGTGGGCTAAAGGGATTTTAAGCCCCCCAGCACTGGGTTACGGAGCACCTGTGTTCTCTGGAGTGATGGAACTCCATCCTATACCGTTGGGATGAGTTGGAGTGACACAGAACTGACCACCCAACATCAGTACCTGTCCTCACTAATGCTCTTGTGGCTGAATGCAGTCATATCCACACAGCAATGTTCCAACATCTAGTGAAAAGACTTTCAAGAAGAGTAGAGGCTGTTACTGCAACAAAAGGGGAAGGCATTTGAGAACAAGTGTTGCATGAGTAGGTGTGTCCAGACTTTTGAACACTGTGAGGCTGTTTACACTTTGCATTAACATGTTTTCAGCGACATCACGTTCAGATTTCAAATGACTGCATGAAAAGTTTGGCGTCATCCTGAAAACAAACGCTTTCTTGGACTCGATGCTGTTAGAAATGAAGGTTCTGTGCAGGTACATCTTTCGTCCACCAAGGTACAAACAATGTAAATGTTCCCTCAAAGGAACAACAGTGGTTTAAAAGGTCCAACTGTGCACCTTAAATAGGTTTTTCCCAGTGGAAAAGTACGTATTTGTACCTTTTCAAACCTAATGTTTGAAAACAGAACGATAAAATTAAAGCCTGGAGACGAGACGGGGTGTGTGGAGTCAACACCACTTAGAAAATTATGGTACAATTATGTTCCCTGACTAAAGGTACTGAGATGTGTATTCAAGGGTACCACCCCAGTGACAGTTTAGCACCTTTTTCCTGAGAGTGTGGGCTGATGAAGTCATCCAAGCCAAATCTGATCTGTGTAGGAAGAAGGAAAAAGTAAAAAGTAAACGGAGGTCAGCTACTTCGTGCTGTTGTTTACAGTCTCTCAATAAATGATCTAAATCTTATTTTTTTTAATATACAGTGTCCCCAAAAAGTAAAAGACTGTGTGGAGAAAGCCAGGAGAAGAAATCCAATCAGACTGCACTGAGGCTACTGTAAAGAGGGTGGCATCGTTTTTCTTACAGCAGTGTTGGCGAGCTTGTGTTTACTGATGGAATCATGAACTCAAGACATGTTTGGATGCATTCTTGTGGAATGCAGTCACGGAGATGTCCACACGACTAGGTGGCAGAAGCAACACTGAGTGCATTTACATGCACTCAATAATCCATCCATTTTCCAAGCCGCTTCTCCATCAGGGTCGCGGGGGGGTGCCGGAGCCTATCCCAGCAGTCTTCGGGCGGAAGGCGCACTCAATAATATAGGTCATAATAGGGGCAGCCGTGGGCTGGAGGTTAGGGATCTGGCCCTGTGACCGGAAGGTTGCCGGTTCGATCCCCAGGGCCAACAGTCCATGACTGAGGTGTCCTTGAGCAAGACACCTAACCCCAACTACTCCCCGGGCGCCGTGGATAGGACTGCCGACCGCTCTGGGCAAGTGTGCTCACTGCCCTGTAGTGTGTGTGTTCACTAGTGTGTATGTGGTGTTTCACTTCACGGATGGGTTAAATGCGGAGGTGGAATTTCCCCGGTTGTGGGATCAAAAAAGTATCACTTATAATCAGATGTCTGTAGTTTTCTGATTATTCAAATGGACATGTAAACAGCACACTCTGATTTCTTAGATCAGAGTAAGGTCTAGAAGTCCGATTAAGAAATCTGATAAAGAGGCTGGATTTTAGCTCAGTAATCAGATTCCTCAGCGCTTGTGAACTCTTACTCTGATTTCTTTCAGATTTCTCAGTCTGCGCATGCGTGAAAACTGATGGCAGTACCAGAAATAAGCAAGCAGCGTTGCCGGGAGACACAGAAAAAGACTTTCTAAGCAACACTGAAACCAACTGCATGCTTGACGAAATGAATTTAAATGTTCAGTCTCAGCTTCCAATGTAATCTGTGCAGCTCCCTCACTGTCCCAGACCTAACAAGCTTGTAAATTGTGCTTGAGTGCTTGAAAGTCCAGTACACAACTGGTAAACTAGGTATTCTAGATAATAAGCAAGTTTCCAAGCTGTTTCGTATGAGACTTATTTTATATGACTGAAAACACTAAACTTGCAGTGAATGTGAAAAAAATATAAAATAACACAGTGAAGAAAATATAAGTATATACAACCCGAACAGAGCATTAGCTTAGCCACCATAATGCTACCACTATGCTCCTGATATTGTCAAATAAGAAGAGGATAGACAGGAAAACAAAACCAGGCAAGCTGAGTGAAATTCATACCTCATCAGCTGTGAGCCCAGATAAGTTCAATCTGCTTGAAAAAAACTGAGGAAATTTCTAAAAAATAATGTGTAATGAAAACTTGAGTTAGCGTCACTTAAAACATCAAGTTTTTATACCTTAAAGGCAAGTTGACTAATTTATTTTGGCTCCACTAATTGCTTTGTCCAATAATTCTACTTAGTATCTTCTGTTTTAGTAAATAAAACATTGATTTTTACTCAGTTTTTTCTTTTTATTCCGTTTAACTTAAACATCGATTAGAAATATTAATGGAAAAACAGGTCATTTTTGGGAATTTGGATAGCTCCTATTAGCTAAACATTTAGAGAATAGCAAATGTAGTGAAGCATTCATACATAGACCTGATGACTAGTCATTATTGATTGCCAATCACTGTTAACCCATGTTTTACATATTGTTATAAACAGATCCAACTTTGAAATGGCACTTTACTTCTTCTTTCGGCTGCTCCCTTTAGGGGTCGCCACAGTGGATCATCTGCCTCCATCTTGCCCTATCCATTGCCTCCTCTACTTCTAACCAACCATCTCCATGTCCACCTTCACTACATCCATAAACCTTCTCTGAGGTCTACCTCTTCTCCTTCTACCCGGCAGCTCCATCTCCAACATTCTTTGCTCAATATATCCACTATTCCTCCTCAACACATGTCCAAACCATCTCAACCTGGCCTCTCTGGCTTTATCTCCAAACTGCTCCACCTTCACTGTCCCTCTGATCTGCTCTTTTCTAATCCTGTCCATCCTTGTCACTCCCAACGAAAATCTCAGCATCTCCAGCTCAGCCTCCTGTCTTTTAGACAGAGCCACAGTCTCCAAACCATACTTTACTATTGTGTTACAAACAATGTGAAATCTCCTCGAATTACAGCAGCTGACTAATGTTAGAATCTTGTGACCGGCTAAGTTCGCAGGGAGGTTTTGTCCCCAGGCTGTGTGCACACGGTAATGTTTAAACAGGAAACCTGTCAATAGCTGCGTCCCAATTCAGGGGCTGCATCCTTCGGAGGGTGCATTTGAAGACCGATGGCGTCACAGCGGCACGACTAGGCTGTCCCATTTCAAAGGCTCCTTCAGATGTGGCCAAGACGTGTCCTTCTTTTCCATGGCAACGAAGGATCCAATGGGTGCATCATTCACCAGACAACATATCCGGAGGTTCATTGCATGCCGGCGAGGATTTGAGAACGCGGCGTCGTCAGTAGAGGAGCGAATGGAGGCTGAGGAGTCACTTTAAAAAAATAAACCTAGGGTTTAAACTGAGTTGAATAGCTAACAACACAAATGTTAAAGCCAGTGTGGTCTGAAGCAAAACTTGCGCTATATTTCATTTTGTTTAAGTGCGCAAGGGGTAGACAGAAAGACGCATCTCCAGCTCTATGAAATGGAAAAATAAAAACACAAAAATCAAACTTTCAGGCTCCGTCTTTAAAGAACTTTAAAAGAACTTGAAAGGAGCGGTGTGAAGCCGATGGTCTATGAAGGTGTGTCCTTGGAGGGAAGCAGCCCCTGGATTGGGCTTTCTGGATGTAAATCTGAAGAAGTCTGCAAAGAAACCCCTCCAACGTGAACATCTAAAACAGCAGCAGCCTTTTGAGCAGCCTTTGCCCAAAGACATATGAAAATGACGGACTTTGAATGGTCTGTTTAAAATAAACGCCACTTTCTGACACAAGAATGCGTTTCAAATGTGCAAAACGTCTTGGGGCATGCAGTTGTTCACAGCTCTAGAAGCACTTGACATAATTCATCACGAGAATGATAACATATCATCGTGCCCATATGCAGTTCATTTGAAACAGAAGCAGTGTTTGTTCAGAGCAATGAGGTTGTAACAAAAAAACCAAGCCTTTTCAGGTGAGATGGCTCCCTCTACAGTCTGACTGAGGTATTGCAGCTCTCTCTCACTATTAGACTGTAGAACACCTGGACTGACTCGTGTACTTGCTCAAGCCTACATGCTTAAAAAAGATGGTTCTTCAAGGGTTCTTTAGAAAAGAAAATGGCTCAATACAAAACCATTTACACCCCAAGAACCCTTTGCATGATTGAAGGATTCTTTGCATCATTAAAGGTGATGGAAATTGTGCATGAATCTATAGGCAGTTCTATCTATAGCCTTTTTGAAAAGGGTTCTGTATAGCCTAAAATTGGTTCTTCTAGGCTGAAATAGACTCTTCTAGGTTCTTCTAACATCCAACAACAGAGGTACACTTTGGGGTGTCATATAGAACCATTTTCAAAAACCATAGAACCATATATAGCACATTTTCCATTGATCTGAAGAGCCCTTTCGTGATGCAAAGAACCCTTTAAACATGCAAAAGGTTCTTTAAGTGTTCATCGTTCTATATGGAACAATTTCACTTCATGCTTAAACGCTTCTTTGCACAATAAAATTGTTCTTCAGATTGATGGACGATGTGTTGTGTACGGTTCTTTACAGACCATCTGTGAAAATGGTTCTATAGCACCAAAAGGGGCTAGCTATTGCTACATTGTCAAGATTGTAACAATAGAGGAACCCCTTTTGGTACTACAAAGAACAGTTTGGCCATGAAAAGAACCATTTAAAATGGTGATGGTTTGAAATGGTTCGATATAGAACTCATGGCCTTAAATACAACCCTTGCCTGTACTAAAGAACCCTTGACAAACCATCGGTTTTAAGTGTGTAGGGGCGTTGAAGCTTAACTGTAAACACTATAAAGAACTGTGTAAATGTAACACAATATTATGCAGTGGCAATAATAGCCTGTGAGGCTTCACTGTACCGTAAAGGCTAAAGTGAGGGTATCCAGTCTTATCCACAAAAAGCCACGGTGGGAAAAGGTTTTCAGTGAAAACACTTGATTCCACTTTACTCAATTGGTCCCAAGCAACTTCAGACAATTGATCAGGTGATCTCCAGCTTGTTTGGAATGGAATTCTGCAGCCACACTGGCACTGTGGATGAGATTAGACAGCCTTGCTTTACAACGTACACTCACAGGTGTATAATTGCCACTGGATTATTATTTACACAGTATTATGACACATTTGCTCAGTCCATTTTTACTATGTTGACAGCAGTAGACTGATTAATCAATGTGATCAGTTATTAATCTCAGCGTTATTGAGCTCTGCTAAAGCCTGAGTAGACTGATAAATCATTGTGATCCGTTATTATTCTCAGTGTTACTGAGCTCTGCTAAAGCCTGAGTAGACTGATAAATCAATGTGATCAGTTATTAATCTCAGCGTTATTGAGCTCTGCTAAAGCCTGAGTAGACTGATAAATCATTGTGATCCGTTATTATTCTCAGTGTTACTGAGCTCTGCTAAAGCCTGAGTAGACTGATAAATCAATGTGATCAGTTATTAATCTCAGCGTTATTGAGCTCTGCTAAAGCCTGAGTAGACTGATAAATCAATGTGATCAGTTATTAATCTCAGCGTTATTGAGCTCTGCTAAAGCCTGAGTAGACTGATAAATCATTGTGATCCGTTATTATTCTCAGCGTTATTGAGCTCTGCTAAAGCCTGAGTAGACTGATAAATCAATGTGATCGGTTATTAATCTCAGCGTTACTGAGCTCTGCTAAAGCCTGAGTAGACTGATAAATCAATGTGATCAGTTATTAATCTCAGTGTTACTGAGCTCTGCTAAAGCCTGAGTAGACTGATAAATCAATGTGATCAGTTATTAATCTCAGCGTTACTGAGCTCTGCTAAAGTCTGAGTAGACTGATAAATCAATGTGATCAGTTATTAATCTCAGTGTTACTGAGCTCTGCTAAAGCCTGAGTAGACTGATAAATCAATGTGATCAGTTATTAATCTCAGTGTTACTGAGCTCTGCTAAAGCCTGAGTAGACTGATAAATCATTGTGATCCGTTATTATTCTCAGTGTTACTGAGCTCTGCTAAAGCCTGAGTAGACTGATAAATCAATGTGATCAGTTATTAATCTCAGCGTTATTGAGCTCTGCTAAAGCCTGAGTAGACTGATAAATCAATGTGATCAGTTATTAATCTCAGCGTTATTGAGCTCTGCTAAAGCCTGAGTAGACTGATAAATCATTGTGATCCGTTATTATTCTCAGCGTTATTGAGCTCTGCTAAAGCCTGAGTAGACTGATAAATCAATGTGATCGGTTATTAATCTCAGCGTTACTGAGCTCTGCTAAAGCCTGAGTAGACTGATAAATCAATGTGATCAGTTATTAATCTCAGTGTTACTGAGCTCTGCTAAAGCCTGAGTAGACTGATAAATCAATGTGATCAGTTATTAATCTCAGCGTTACTGAGCTCTGCTAAAGTCTGAGTAGACTGATAAATCAATGTGATCAGTTATTAATCTCAGTGTTACTGAGCTCTGCTAAAGCCTGAGTAGACTGATAAATCAATGTGATGATCAGTTATTAATCTCAGTGTTACTGAGCTCTGCTAAAGCCTGAGTAGACTGATAAATCATTGTGATCCGTTATTATTCTCAGTGTTACTGAGCTCTGCTAAAGCCTGAGTAGACTGATAAATCAATGTGATCAGTTATTAATCTCAGCGTTACTGAGCTCTGCTAAAGCCTGAGTAGACTGATAAATCAATGTGATGATCAGTTATTAATCTCAGTGTTACTGAGCTCTGCTAAAGCCTGAGTAGACTGATAAATCAATGTGATGATCAGTTATTAATCTCAGTGTTACTGAGCTCTGCTAAAGCCTGAGTAGACTGATAAATCAATGTGATCGGTTATTAATCTCAGCATTACTGAGCTCTGCTAAAGTCTGAGTAGACTGATAAATCAATGTGATCAGTTATTAATCTCAGTGTTACTGAGCTCTGCTAAAGCCTGAGTAGACTGATAAATCAATGTGATCAGTTATTATTCTCAGTGTTACTGAGCTCTGCTAAAGCCTGAGTAGACTGATAAATCAATGTGATCAGTTATTAATCTCAGCATTATTGAGCTCTGCTAAAGCCTGAGTAGACTGATAAATCAATGTGATCAGTTATTAATCTCAGCATTATTGAGCTCTGCTAAAGCCTGAGTAGACTGATAAATCAATGTGATCGGTTATTAATCTCAGTGTTACTGAGCTCTGCTAAAGCCTGAGTAGACTGATAAATCAATGTGATCAGTTATTAATCTCAGTGTTACTGAGCTCTGCTAAAGCCTGAGTAGACTAATAAATCAATGTGATGATCAGTTATTAACCTCAGTGTTACTGAGTTCTGCTAAAGCCTGAGTAGACTGATAAATCAATGTGATCAGTTATTAATCTGTGTTACTGAGCTCTGCTAAAGCCTGAGTAGACTGATAAATCAATGTGATCAGTTATTAATCTGTGTTACTGAGCTCTGCTAAAGCCTGAGTAGACTGATAAATCAATGTGATGATCAGTTATTAATCTCAATAATAAGAGTAAACGAAGAAAACTGCCAACCAGTAAGTGTATGAATACATTACTGGATACACTTAGGACAGTGTATTCAATATTTTGCCATGACTACTTTTGCTGCAAGTTGCCCTGTAAAGTCTGAAATAGTCATAAGTCTAAAAAGAAAAACACAGAGTAGAGCCCAAAACAGGCCATCTGAGATGTGGAGTAAGCCTATTTGGACTGATGATCTTCGGAAGTAACAGAAAGCAGTTTGTACCTTGCTGAAGTAATGAAAGACTCTTCAAACCATGTCTACAACCGTCAGTCTAGGATCTGTGCAAGTTCGGGGACATCTGGAGTTGCCGATTCATTTTTTATCGATGGTGTCATGAACGCTGATAAGAACAAACAAATCTGAATACATGACGAAAAGCAAGGAAACGTTTTATTTGAAAGAAATTCATTCTAAAACAAGATAAAGACCCCAAGCACATCGCTGAGAAGATCAAGATGTATTTATCAAAGAAGCCGCTGGTATTCTCAGGACAATGGCCTATCCACGCTACAGTCCAGACCTCAGGCCTGACTTGCTGAAGTTCACATATTAGAAGATTTAAAAAATAATAATAAAATAAAATGTGGCCTGTGCAAAAGTTATGGCACATCCATCCATCCATCCATCCATTTTCTAAGCCGCTTCTCCCTCTATGGCACATTTCAAATGTAAGTAAATTGACCCAGGCAGTCAACCAGGCCAGCAAGATTATTGGAGATAAACAACAGTCACTCTAGAACTTACACCTTCGATCCGCAACCATGAAGGCAACCCAGATCTACAAGGACCCTACACACCCCCTTCATTCATCATTCCAGTTGTTGCCATCAGGCAGGAGACTTAAGGTCCAGGAAGAATGGGTAGAAAAAAATCATTTGGGTCCACTGCTGTGAATATTTTGAATAAGGACATAATAAGTAACACCTTACATTGTTCAGGTGCACTGTTGCTGTACGTGTTTTTAGGTGTTTTATGTGCCTAATAATGTATTCCTGTTCCAGATTGCCAAAGACAAATTTCCATTTTATGCAAATCTAATGGACACTAACGGTTTTTTCTTATCTTCTTAAAAGCACTGGCCTGTATATAGGTCATTCCAACAAACTGGTTTAGAGTTGAAGAAACATTAATTATGTTTATTTCATTCAAATAATGGATTAACCGTTCCATTTTTTTACTACCAATACATTGTAAAGTTTAGGGAGATATAAAACATTTTGGTAGTGAAAATTTTCTCATTTTGAGCAGAACTCAAAAACGCTAGCCAGAACATGACTAGCAAACACAGCTCTGAACAGCTGCCCACAGATAAAATAATAACATTTTTCTTAAAACACTAAAAAGTTTACTCAACTGCAGAAAACGTGTTTCAGTAATGACAATTCTTAATGTTGATTTTCAGACTTCGGGATACATTTAGTAGATCTAACTGCTTGCAAAATGCTGCGGTAAAATGCAGGGGTGTGGCTAAAATAAGGCTCCGCCTATGGACTAAAACTGTGTTCTTGTAGTGACATGAAATCATGGGACAGCAATTTTTGAATAAAGTTTTTTTTTTTTAATATTAAACAATAACTGGAGAAAATGGGGAAAAAAAATTCCGTATTATTTTTTACAAGTGTAAATTTAGGGGTTAGGGTTTGGGACAGACCCCCCCGATAGAAAAGTACCCTATGACTGATGACTTTGTGTAGATCTCAGCATCACTGAATGTGTTCGACAAGCAACCAACTTCTAAGACTGAACTCTAGTTTTATAGGCTTGTGTGTAATTTTCTGTTGAGCGCACATTTTTTGCTTTTACAGATTCCGAAAGTTGAATATGGACTGTCTGGAAATAAATTGAGGGTGGTGGCCTCTGGCTTCTGGTCAGCATGTATCTACATTGGAATCTTTGTATACTTCTTATGATCCCATTTGTTTTTAATCTTTGTTTATATAATGCAACTTATGCCGTCGTTGTTGTTATGCTGCCATTAACACCCACCTTTCCCACCTTAAATTCTCACACACACGCTGATGAATCCTAAAGGGGCATGTGGATTACCAGACAACGTGGGTTGTTCTCCACCCCCAGCGTTTGTACAAACTCGAGCAATAAAGCGCTTTTGCTGAAGCTGCATCTAATAAGAGTATGATGTTAGACTGGGCGTCCGGAGTAACGACACAATCTCACGCCAATTACAGCCTAATGAATCAGTTCACATTACAGAGAAATAATGACTGAGAGAGCAGCACAAACAGCCCAGCCCAAACCAGCAGTGCCAACCTCTTCAGGAAGAGTGGTTTTAACAGAAGAGCGATGAGGCACTTACAGCATTTTAATCTCTCATAAACATATATCTCTGAAATTGTAACTGTATAGGAGAATGAATAAACAGTCTTAACCATAATGTACATTGTACAAGATCATTTCACTTGCATAAACGGTTGAGGTGTAAACAAAGTCACCCAGACGTGAAACGTTCTAGAGAAATTTACCAAGTCAGAACGGCTCTCAGTTGTTCCCACGTAGTGGTTTAAGTAAAACTTTTATATTTTTGTTTATGTAACAACCAGTAATGCCAGTTACTGTCACACACTTTTTACACACTTTTTCACTTTTATATGCATTTGTTTAGGCACCCAGGCCAAATGAAGCTTTGCTGATTTTCAAAGTGAAAATTATCAAAATGAGTAAATAATTTCCATAAATATATAAATATAAAGATAAGTTAATAAGTTCTCAAGATAAGATAATAAGTTCTGCAGATTTTAATTATAATTACTATTTATTTGCTCAAAAAAAAAAAAAAATGTCTGTGCAAAAGTTCTGGCACTCTTCAAATGGCTTTTTTTCACATTTTTGCATTTTTTTTGTTCCAAAATATTAAACTCAGCAAATAAATTCTGCACTAAAATTTGCAAAATGTCATATTTTCACTTTTTTTTTTCTTTGCACAGGACTGGTATATGGATCAATCCACCGAACTGGTTCAAAGCCAGAGTTGAAAACCCATTTCACACTTTTTTCACACTCAAATCTACAACTGGGCAACTTAATACCTTAATTATGTTCATTTTATTCATGTAAATAACTTCACATTATATTTTGTCACTACCAGTACAGTAATTATACCTCCCTGAAGGGGGGGCCATCCTACACACCCAGAGAACGAGGCCAATAGTGCCCTCTTGGACTCCAGGCTAAGGATGGCTGAAGCATCACCAGGGCCCGAACTCGCAATCTCCTGATGTCGGGGCCAAAGCTTATATGGTTGTGGCACTCGGGGGCCCGATTTCAGCTCATTTTAAGCAGAATTCAGAAATGCTAGCCAGACTTTGGGACACATTTACCTGAAAACAATGAGATCTAACTGCTCACCATGTGGTCATGAGGAACAGGGATGCAGCCTCACTTGCTGCTTGAAAATGCAGGGGCGTGGCTAAAATAAGGCTCCACCTAGGGGCTAAAACTCTGTGTTTTAGTAGTGAATGAAAATGTGGGACAGCATTTTTCAAATAAATTTAGTTTTTTTTTTTTTTTTTTTAAGTGTAAAATTGAAAAAACTTTTAAAATGGAAAAATGGAAGTATTATTTTACCAAGTGTAGATCTTTAGAAAATTTAGGGCTTAGAAAGTACCCTATGACAACATCTACTATTATCAATTCATTACTATCAGTGCCTTGAGTTTAAAAAGAACATAATCTTTGTAAATAAATAATTAAGTAATGTTTGAATACTTAATGTTTAAATATATATATATATATATATATATATATATATATATATTTTTTTTTTTTTTTTTTTTGGTAGAACTGCAGTTTGAACTAATTCAGTAAAATGGTCCAAACATCTGAGTACGCTTAAATGCATATATTTTCTTTTTTACCTCAACTCACGTATATTTCTGGCTCCATACTTACATCTTCAAAATGAGTTTGATACAGTAGCCATTCCTGCTCAGCACCCAAACCTTTTGGGTATTTTAACCTCCATCAGGCCAAAAGAGCTTATATATGTGCTTGGACCCAAACACAGCCAAAGTATTAGCACACTGCTGCTTTATGGTGACAAGAAAAGGTTTCCCTAAACCTTCATTACACTCATTGTGAACAAGTGCCATAATTATTTCACTAAAACAGCAGCATTTATTCTACAGAGAAAGATAATATGCTTTAAAAATGTGCTGTAATTTACTACAAAGTTCAACTTTAAAACGACAAAACTAAACCGAAATCCGGCTGTGGTGTAGTGGTGCGTACGCCGGAAACGTTAGATAAGAGTCCTTCTCCACCTCCTCACAAGTTCTCTGTCAGTTTCTCTTTTACCTTCTCCTCCAGATTGGTAAAGTATTTCATTCGGGCCAGGAGCTCTTTGGCTGATTGTAGGTTTCCTGCAGGGGGTGTTAAAAAAAATAAAAATAAATAAATAAATAAAAACACAGGGTCGTGAGATTGTCACAAGAAAAATAACAACCATTTTTATCTCCGCTGAGTCAAGGAAACGTAGGAAACCTTCTTTTTCGCTTCCTCTCACACTTAACAGCAACCTTGGCAGAGTGCGCCAGTGTCAAATTTGAGGGGAGCGGAGAAGAAAAGAGGGAGATACCTTTGTTCAGCGACGTATTCATCTGTTCAGTCAAGACTTTCAGTGTCTCTGGAGAAGGGAGACAAAAAAAAACATGTATTTACAGCCGGAAATGGGCCCTTGCTTAAATGAATGAAAATGGAAGTGCCGAAGCATCTGAGAAAAAAAAAAAAAATCAGCACATCCTCTGCAAATTAATAACCCACTGCAGCACAAAAATAAACACAGAGGGGGGGAAAAAACAGAAATTGAAAACATGATAAAACCGTAGCCTTGAGCGTTTCTATAGAATGCACTTCAGTCCATAAGAAGTCAAATAAACAAGGTCTACCAGTGGAATGTGGGTGAAGTGATCTTCACCAGCTCTTTCTTAATGCGCGCTGTAGTAGTTTCTGTTTGTTTCCTACACACCTCGCACCGCCTGGCCTATGGCGTCCGCCTCCTCTCGGCTCCGGCTCTCCGCCAGCTTCTCATTGATCTCCATGACCTCCAGGAGGAAGCTGGAGTCAGCCGTGGCATCCGTTCCCTCCGCGAGCTCGATTCCGTGTAGCTGCAGCTGGGGTTAATCACGCAGGTAACAGGGAAGAGTTATAGGGAGATAAGTGGAAATGCTGCAGCACCGTTCCTCTGTAGCGGGTCAAAGCTAAAGGTCAGGTCCCACAGAACATCCTCCAGCTTTCATTTAGCTTTAGGAAAAACAGCCAAACAAACTCCCACCGTTAAAACATGGAAAAGTGTGAACGCCGCTGCTCAAATGACTTGCATTGTTAAGTGAAAACGCTCCCCAGGAACTTAAATATGGCATTTTATACCAACTTTAATGCACATTTTCTGTTTATTTGTGTGGATTAACATAGAAAAACAAAACATACTACGGAAAATGTGCTATAACTTTTGCACAAGCCACATTTTTTTGTTTGTTTTGTTTCATCTTTTTCAATTAGGCTCAAATCAGCAAATCAACAGTAGTGGTGCATTAAAACGTGTAGAGGTTTGCTCTCTATCAGAGGATGTGTTCACTTATTTTCACTTAAATAAATAAATAAAAATCAACAAAACCTCATTTGTTGGGGGTGCACAAACTTTTGCACCAGACTCTATCGATTATTAGCCCAAGGCAAAAACAGAATATAGAGACGTTTCAATTCAAATACAGGAACACCGTAGTAGCTAACAGCTAGTGGCTAGCAGATAGTAGCTAGCAGATAGTGGGTAGCAGATAGTGGGTAGCAGCTAGTGGCTAGCAGCTAGTGGCTAGCAGCTAGTGGCTAGCAGCTAGTGGCTAGCAGATAGTGGCTAGCAGATAGTGGCTAACAGCTAGTAGCTAACAGCTAGTGGCTAGCAGATAGTGGCTAGCAGCTAGTGGCTAGCAGCTAGTGGCTAGCAGCTAGTGGCTAGCAGATAGTGGCTAACAGATAGTGGCTAGCAGATAGTGGCTAACAGATAGTGGCTAGCAGATAGTGGCTAGCAGATAGTGGCTAGTAGATAGTGGCTAGCAGATAGTGGCTAGCAGATAGTGGCTAGCAGATAGTGGCTAACAGATAGTGGCTAACAGCTAGTGGCTAGCAGATAGTAGCTAGCAGATAGTGGCTAGCAGATAGTGGCTAGCAGATAGTGGCTAACAGCTAGTGGCTAGCAGCTAGTGGGTAGCAGATAGTGGCTAGCAGATAGTGGCTAGCAGATAGTACCTAACAGCTAGTGGCTAGCAGATAGTGGCTAGCAGATAGTGGCTAGCAGATAGTGGCAGGCAGATAGTGGCAGGCAGATAGTGGCAGGCAGATAGTGGCAGGCAGATAGTGGCAGGCAGATAGTGGGTAGCAGCTAGTGGGTAGCAGCTAGTGGCTAACAGCTAGTGGCTAACAGCTAGTGGCTAACAGCTAGTGGCTAGCAGATAGTGGCTAGCAGATAGTGGCTAGCAGATAGTGGCTAGCAGCTAGCAGCTAGCTCACCAATGTGTTTTGGCTATAAACTATGCAGCGCTAGATTACATTCCATTTGCACACACGGCCACTTATTGAACAGGAAATTACCGTCACGCCACTGAAAAAGCAACAAAAGTTGGAGTAACGGTTTTTTGATCATGGAGACCTGGAAGCGTGCGGTTTGCACAGTGCTAACTGGTAACGTATAAACTTCCATTACTTGTTAGCCACATTAGCCTTGTAGCAATGCTTTTTATAGGAAGCGTGTACACAGGTACCTGTAGTAGTAGTAATAGTAATAATAGAAATAATTTAATAGTCATCATCATCATAGTTAACCGTTTAGTCCAGATAGGGTCGAAGGCAGTTGGGAGAGCAGAGAATCCCAGACGACCCGTCCCCCGCAAATTCCTCCAGCTCATTCCCAGGGACCCCAGGGGCTCCGGTTTTTCCAGGGCCTCATATAACCCGTCAGCACCTACATGTGTTGTTTTTCAAGAGATTTGTCTCTTTGATCTGTTCATATCTACAAACCTATACTAAAAATAGTCTCTGTTTGTGCTCTGTGTTCAGTTGCTGAGTCTGTTCTTTCATTTATATCATGATTTATATCTGGCACCGCTGTGAGTAGCAGCCTTTCCTGTAGCTCTGTCCTATGATCCTTTTCTTCATAACAAGCATAAAAATCACTAGTAGTTGGCTGAAGTCTTGGTAGCTGGCTGGCTAAAGATCTTGTTCCATGTTAACTGGTGCAGCGGTTACATTCTGGCACCTCAGGCATCAGAACTGCTGCACTGTTTATGGCGGAACAGGAAAATTTGAAAAGCAAATGAATATGTGACTTCAGCTTCATATCACTGAAGAATTAGGGGTGGGAGATAATAAATAATTATTACCCGTCTGGCCCCCTCCGTGAAAACATACGATTCTCTAAATGTAACTAAAGCCCAGCAGTGAGGAGCTGATGTTTACCCACCTCTGCGGTCACTGCAGACTGGCAGGGTCGCTTACAGAGCAGCGCTAGTAGGCTGTTAATAAAGTCATGCAAGTCAAGCTTGTTTTATTTGAGGGTCCCATTTCATAGGGGAAGATTTCAACCACTACCCATTGTAACTCAGTTCAAAGGGGCAAGATGACACAAGGGGTAGGGGTAAAAATAAGAAAGGGGCCTTACATTCTTCATCCACTGCAAGCCTAAATATAAAGGCAGCCAAATATGCCCAAGAATGGCTTAGGCCTCTAAGGGTTAACTGAGCCTCCCACTTAGTGCTGCATAAATCAAGACACTTGTTTGGATACATGGCTGGATATTGGGACACTTAACACACCGTGTCTTGGTTCGGGAAAATGACGGAAATCAATTCAACCCTAATTAGCCTACACATTAAAATTCTGCAGGTTTTCTTACCATGTAGACAGCACGCGTGACGGGTTTCTGCAGCGTCCTGAAGGCTTTGTTTACCAGCGCCGACTGCTTTTCTGAATATCCTTGTTCTGTCTGAAATGAAGGATCACAAAGCCATGCAAATTAATGAACCATTTCTCACCGTGTTCAAAAATAACCTACTTAGCCGGCAACAGGCAGTCGTTTAAAAATAGCCAACATTACAGAATCGCAGAGCGTTAATAGGAAATGGCTCTTTTGCGGGTTTGCAGCTTTACGGGGGAAATCAAAAAAAAAAAAGTTCTCTCTCGTTCACATTTTTCAACTGCACGATGTGTGACTTGCCTACAGCCAGTCATTTCCAAATATCACACCAAGTTGACGCGGCTTTGTTTTGGAACAATCCCTATGGCACGCAGCTGCTTTCACGAATAGCGAATCCTTGGCAATGTTGATAATTGGATTTTTTTTCCATCCCACATCTTTCTCAGGGGCCTCTGTGTTTGGGTAACGGCAGAGAGACTGAATGTTAGTTAGCTCTCCGAGGGAGCGCGGAGTGCGCGAGGTGTCAGGTGGAATAACAGGAGGAAAACGGCAGAGAATGAGTAGCAGTGGAGGAACATTTTCGGCTGTCAGGCCTGTCAAACCCTGGAGAATCAATAGCCACCCGCCAAGACGGGAGGGGCATCGCTGTCAGAGAGATCCCATCAGACACACAGGCCACACACACCAATCTAGCGTGAAGATTGCTACCCTTTTACCAACGATCTGCTGGCTGGCACTGGCTGCATACGCACAAAGCAACACAATCAGATTCTGAATTGGGAGGATCAAGGAGTTTAAATGATTTTGTGAAGTCAAAGAGAGATAGGACACAAACAGTGGCAGAGAATTGTCTCTCTGACATGTTGATGTCCTCTCCTGGGCTTCTCAGACCTTTTTTTCTTCCATGATCCACAACTACAGTGAAGGGGAAACAAGTATTCTGACACATTTTTGTTATTCAATGTACTCTGTCCACCTCAAATGGACATATATGACGCTTTAACTTTCTGCACTATATTCCCAAAAGTATTTGCTTGTCTGTCTTCACACACATACAAACTTGAGCGACATCTCATTCTTAATCCACAGGGTTTAATATGATGTCGGCCCACCCTTTGCAGCTACAACAGCATCAACTCTTCTGGGAAGGCTTTCCACAAGGGTTAGGAGTGTGTTTATGGGAATTTTTGACCATTCCTCCAGAAGCGCATTTGTGAGGTCAGACACTGATGTTGGACAAGAAGGCCTGGCTCACAGTCTCCGCTCTAATTCATCCCAAAGGTGTTCTATGGGGTTGAGGTCAGGACTCTGTGCAGGCCAGTCAAGTTCTTCCATGGCAGACTCGCTCATCCATGTCTTTATGGACCTGCTTTGTGCACTGGTGTGCAGACATGTTGGAACAGGAAGGGGCCGTCCCCAAACTGGTCCCACAAATTTGGGAGCATGAAATTGTCCAAAATCTCCTTTCACTGGAACTAAGGGGCCGAGCCCAACTCCTGAAAAACAACCCCACACCATTATCCCCTCTCCACCAAACTTTACGCTCGGCACAATGCAGTCAGTTCTCCTGGCAACCACCAAACCCAGACTCGTCCATCCGATTTCCAGACGGAGAAGCGTGATTGGTCACTCCAGAGAACACGTCTCCACTGCTCTAGAGTCCAGTGGCGGCGCTTTACACCACTGCATTCCACGCTTTGCATTGAGCTTGGTGATGTAAGGCTTGGATGCAGCTGCTCAGCCATGGAAACCCATTTCATGAAGCTCTCTACGCTGTTCTTGAGCTGATCTGAAGGCCACATGAAGTTTGGAGGTCTGTAGTGATTGACTCTGCAGAAAGTTGGTGACCTCTGTGCACTATGCCCCTCAGCATCCGCTGACCCCGCTCTGTCATTTTATGTGGTCGACCACTTCGTGGCTGAGTTGCTGTCGTTCCCAATCACTTCCACTTTGTTATAATCCCACTGACAGTTGACTGTGGAATATTTAGTAGTGAGGAAATTTCACGACTGGACTTGCTGCACAGGTGGCGTCCGATCACGGTACCACGCTGGAATTCACTGAGCTCCTGAGAGCGACCCATTCTTTCACTAATGTCTGTAGAAGCAGTCTGCAGGCCTAGGGGCTCGGCTTTATACACCTGTGGCCATGGAAATGATTGGAACACCTGAATTCAATTATTTGGATGCGTGAGTGAAAACTTTTGGAAATAGTGTATTTGAACAAAAGGCATTTATTTATCAGAATAATTGAACAGGTATTCAGACACCAAAGAGCTGTCACTTGAGATGTCTATGGTGAGACATAATTAGCTTTTTTTAGAGCACTGCAGTTCAGTTTGGCAAAATCCACTTGGCAAAGCATCTTTAATTCCCCGACGTTACAAGGGTCCCTCTGATAGACTTGCAATTTCAAAATCCTCCATTAATTTTCAGTGGGATTTGCATGAAGAGACTGTCTAGAATCTTAGCCAACTAATCAGCTCAATAAAACACCCTTTGTGAATTAAAGAGTGTATGCTGGGAGCCGGAAAAACACTAAGGCGTGGGGCAGGGGGGCCTCATTCACAAGTATCGTCGTAAGCTTTTCTTAAATTTGTTATTGAGAAAGGACCCAAGAAAAAGTCTACATCAGACTCACGTAGAGCTTTTAAACAGCAGAACGGTTCACACCTTTGAGCTCTTGAGTGTGTGTAGATTCTTTTCTCACCTAAGAACAAACCCCACATAAGAAAGCACTGGTGAACATCAGGGTGTTTGCAAAAACTGCACAGGTGGGTTTTAACAAGAAGTTTCTTCTGAAGAACGGTTGATGAATGTGGCCCATTCTCTGGTTTAAAGAGATTAAATTCTCCTCTGATATCTCCCCAGACAAGGCTCTATTCAGGTTTCCTTCACTGACCCATGTCCCAGAGAAGCCCCTCATATCATGATGCTCCCACCTTCATACTTCACTGTGGTGATGTTGTTCTTCCGACTCATATGCAAAACTCTACTTTCTCCAAACATGACTGAGCTGAATTATTGCTATGGCTCTTGTTCCAATAGAGCTCTGACATGCCTAAATTCTTGTGTGCTCCTTTTTTTAGCAGAGGTGTTACGTTTGGGGTGTAGGGAGGGAGATGACTGGGCTGCAGTGTTGTTCCAGCTTGCCTTTAGGTCATCTTGCACATAAGTGACTGATGGCTTCTGTCTAAACCCTTCTGTCTGAGGGAAATCTGCCCATTACTTTCCACTTCCATATTACCGAACCAAGAGTACTGTCAGCATATTTAAGGTCTTTGCTATGACCCTGTGGCTTTTTTCCAGTGGTGTTTAATAACGTTCTCCTTGAGAACTGTAGGAAACTCCTTCACATTCACTTTGGTTACTACTAGCATCGAATGTTCTCAACCAATGATGACGTCTTTTACAATGACACGCGGTACAGTTGGCACAAGAATGGAAAGGTTACATTTTCGCAGCTTTAATATGTAGATTCAATAGTTTTTGCCCATTAATTAAACTTTTAAACCTATTTTTGTTCATTTTTATACTTCCAGCATTAGAATACATTACGTGCGCTATAGGAATATTAATTAACAAACACAAAAATATACCTCACTGTATATGTTACATCAGCCACTACCAAGGCTTTAAAAAACAACAACAAGGTAAGCATGTTTATATTTTAATAGTGATGAAAACACTGATAACACTGACTGCATTGTAAAAATAGCTTAGAATTATTGCAAAAATGGGGAATGTAAGGATATATTTATTTTATCTGTGACCTCATCAAACTTCTGAAGCAGGAGTGCCCAAACTTTCTGTTCTAGGTGGGCAAACTAATATTTGTGTTGGGCAGAAGGTGACAAACATTTGCAACAAGGCTGCTTTTATAATGTTGATGGATGTTATGTTATTTACATACTGCGACAGTTTGTTTACATATGAAGTGCACTGTTTTTATTTTAAATTTTCTGAAAAATAAAAAAATAAAAAAATAAAAATAAAAAAAAAAAAATATATATATATATATATATATATATATATACACATATATATATATATATATATATATATATATATATATATATATATATAATTGGTAGCTACACTGCAGTAAGTGTGGTGTAATATCAGAGTTTTTACCTTTTGTTAATAACTTCAGGCTATTAACTATGGTTTGCTTCGAAGCATATTTGGGGAAAAACAACAGTGCATACAAATTAATAATAAATAATTAAAGGAAATAATTACACAGGGCCCTCTCACATTTATGAAAATGCTGACTAGCTCCAAATGTACTCCAGAGTGTGTGCGCTTAATAAAAATCAACAAATTTCTATTAACAAAAGTCTTAATAAACAGAAGTGTATGGAACTTGCTGTGACTGTACTGCAGTGCCTCAGCCTGCCAGCAGAGGTCAGTGTTGTTTTGCTTATAATTGGAGGAACATTCATCACAGAGCACTGAAGCTTTGAATCAGTGTCACTGCCATTAAGGGAAAAAAAATAGTACCGATGACTTGAGGCTGAAGTTGTCTGGATGCAGAGATCTCTGCAGCTCTATGAATCTCCGCTGCAGCTTTTGAATGTCCAAAGCAAAAGTCTGATCACTGAAAGGGAAAATCAACACAGAACACTGTAAGATTACAGACCACACAAGGCCTCACACAGCAGTACTGGATTAGGAGTTGTTTATCTCTTAGTGCTGACCTGCACGCCTTTCCTCATAAGCCTAGGCTGTCAAAGTTAACCCTTTGTTGTGAGTTTAATACACTATATTTCCAAAAGTATTCACTCACCCATCCAGATCATTGAATTCAGGTGTTCCAATCACTTCCATGGCCACAGGTGTATAAAGCCGAGCCCCTAGGCCTGCAGACTGCTTCTACAGACATTAGTGAAAGAATGGGTCGCTCTCAGGAGCTCAGAGAATTCCAGTGTGGTACCGTGATCGGACGCCACCTGTGCAGTCGTGAAATTTCCTCACTCTAAATATTCCACAGTCAGCTGTCAGTGGGATTATAACAAAGTGGAAGCGATTGGGAACGACAGCAGCTCAGCCACGAAGTGGTCGGCCACGTAAAATGACAGAGCGGGGTCAGCGGATGCTGAGGGGCATAGTGTGCAGAGGTCACCAACTTTCTGCAGAGTCAATCACTACAGACCTCCAAACTTCATGTAGCCTTCAGATCAGCTCAAGAACAGCATAGAGAACTTCATGGAATGAGTTTCCATGGCCAAGCAGCAGCATCCAAGCCTTACATCACCAAGCGCAAAGCATGGAATGCAGTGGTGTAAAGCGCCGCCACTGGACTCTAGAGCAGTGGAGATGTGTTCACTGGAGTGACCAATCACGCTTCTCCATCTGGCAAACGAGTCTGGGTTTGGCGGTTGCCAGGAGACGGTACTTGTCTGACTGCATTGTGCCAAGTGTAAATTTTGGTGGAGGGGGGATCATGGTGTGGGGTTGTTTATCAGGATTTGGGCTCGGCCCCTTAGCTTAAGAGACTTTTGACAATTTCATGCTCCCAACTTTGTGGGAACAGTTTGTGGACGGCCCCTGCTTGTTCCAACATGACTGCACACCAGTGCACAAAGCAGGTCCAAAAGACATGGATGAGCGAGTTTGGTGTGGAAGAACTTGACTGGCCTGCACAGAGTCCTGACCTCAACCTGATAGAACACCTTTGGGATGAATTGGAGTGGAGACTGTGAGCCAGGCCTTCTCATCCAACACCAGTGTCTGACCTCACAAATGCGCTTCTGGAAGAACGGTCAAAAATTCCCATCAACACACTCCTCACCCTTGCCCGAAAGCCTTCCCAGAAGAGTTGAAGCTGTTGTAGCTGCAAAGGGTGGGCCAACATCAAATTAAACCCTATGGATTAAGAATGGGATGTCCTTCAAGTTCATACGTGTGAAGACGGACAACTGAATACTTTTGGAAATACAGTGTATATATAAAAGCTATTGTTTTATAGTGACAGCCTGCTAGATCACAATAGGATCATCACACTGATGGTTTTCTTAAATGTGTTTCATTAGCGAATGAAGAACTGTAGGCTATATTTACCCGTAGACCCATGTAATGTCACCTGAGTACCTCCAGAACATCCACAGGTTCTACAGCTCAGCATGAACTGACCAACCCTTAAAAATTCCACTATGTTCTAGACAGAGTAAGCGGGTTGATGTGAAACGCTCTTTAGAAAAACCTCCTGAGTCAGCATTGTTCACAGTGGTGGCGGTAGGAACCAGGCGTCTGAGGAGTTTAACGTCCCTAAAAGCTTGCTCAAATACAGTTATGACATGAAATGGCTATGAATACACTGCCTGACGCTTGAGACATTGTTTTGAGATCAAACCTTTTGGAGATGCACTATTCATAGTGTATAAACAGCCTCCAAAATCGTCCCCAAAGGAAAGCTATTTTCCAGATTTTTGTCCGATTTACAGAACCAATACACATAGAATAACTCGGAAGGCGCAGACAGGCTCCCTGGCCCTATCGGCTGGAAAAAGGAAATGGCTATATCTGTGTTGTAGACATGGTGACCCCTGGTTCCCATCAGAACCACTGTAAAGAAATCAGAGCCTGCAGGATTCTCTCCCATGAACCATTTCACATCCAATCACTCTTAACTTACATCTCCATGATTCACTTACACAGAGATCTTGAGAAAAGTTTGGGAAGAACTTTATAAAGCAGGATTTCTCAGTTCTGTCTTGGGATCCTCTGAAACTACTGGAAGGGACAGTCCAGCAGCTGTCCAGAGGATTAAAGCCTTACAGCCAATGTCCTTGAGATCTGGCTAAAGCTATTCGGGACGTGACCTGTGCTTCCTAATATTTATCCCGGAGTCACCCTGTGGCACCAATTACGTTTTCCAGATAAACAGCAAGCCACTTTAATGCTCTTAGACCACCAGGCAGCCCCTAGGAGAGTTTAATAGGTCTTAGATGATGCGTAAGTGATGAACGAAGCTTCTTATTGGACTTTAGCCTTCACTTAAACAGTAAAGCACAGAAAGTAACTGCTGCACTGTTTAAGGTGGAACGGAAAAGGCCAAAAAGAAGCCGGATAACAGGAAGCCAATCTTAGCCTTTTGAAGGAGAATTCCACCAATTTTTAAACATTTCTGAATAGTTCGGTCCATAAGATGTAAACAGAATTTATTCCAAGTGGTTTGACAAGAAATGGTTCAGTATAGAATAAATAACTATTGTTTAATATAATTATTATTATTGAATATTCTTGGGAATTATTAAGAATTACTACTACCACTATTATTATTATCATCATTATTATTATTGTTGTTTTGCTGTTGTTACTAGCAATAATAATAATAATAATAATAATAATAATAACAATAATAATTTCTATTTATAGTGGTGGTGATGGGAACCAGGGGTCACATTGTCCACAACACTAATCTAGGAATTTCATATACTATCGAACCAGTGAACCTACACAACTTCTGGGTTCTTATGCGTAATGTTGATGATGGTACAATAGTCTTTGCATGTACTCCTCCGCCACAAATGAATTAAAATAATTAGATAAAACACATTTTAAGCCAGAAATTTTACACTAAACTACCATAAAATAATGTGCCAGACATCAGGCACCATGTATCTCACCATTTCATGTGACATCCTTGCGTGTGGAAGCTTTCAGAAGCGTTGAACTCTTCAGACGTCTGGTTCCTATCACCACCACTCTCAACTGTTCTGACTCAGTAAGTTTCACGAGAACAGAGCGTTTCACGCCAAACCACTGTGAACGACTCTGTTTACATCTCCACCCTTTAACTGCGCAGAATGTGTGGGAAATCGGGGAAGTTCCCCTTTAAGTGACATGGACGGACACGCTTTGCTCACCAGTTCAAGATCTGGAAGTAAGTGGCCTCCTCGCTGGGGGGCTGTATGACTTTACACGCTGAGCAGAAGAAGAGCTGAGCAGCAGAGCCGCAGCTCCAGCACCTCCTCAGCGCTGAGGATGAACAGAAGCCCCTGGGCAGGCTGTCATGAAGGTGGAGGTTCGGGCTCGGCTGCGTGCGGACTCGAGTAAAGTCTGGGTTTGGGAACGGCCTTCCCGCAGGGGCTGCGCCACAACGCACGGCTGCGCTCTGGAGGAGCGGTGCGCCTCTGTGAAGCCCGTGAGAAGCGCACAGAGTCCGGACACACTTCATATCGACCTCAGCTCAGAGTCAAACGGCTGTGAGCGCGTCTGACTGACACATTACACGAAAAAGTACGGAAGCCGCTTCTGCGTTGAGTTTCCGGCTTCGAAGGCTGTGTTCCAATTCGCGCACTCGCGCCCTGCACACTCCTACCCTAAACACTACCGCTACTGACCGATTGGTGGCGCCGGAGAACTTCATGAAGAACCGTTTGAAGCCGCAAGCTTGTTAATCGTGCATACACGAAAGCATGAAAGGGTTCTAGATGTGACTCATGGTTCTAAATGGAATCATTTGTTTTACTGAAGAACCCTTGAGGAACCATGTTTGTACCAGGGTGTGGTAAAGCCCTGTAGGTGGTTTCTGATCTGAGTAGTCGTGGGCTGGAGGTTAGGGAACCAGCCTCGTGACCGGAAGGTCGCCGGTTCGATCCCCAGAGCCGACAGCACATGACTGAGGTGTCCTTGAGCAAGACACCTAACCCCCAACTGCTCCCTGGGTGCTGTGGATAGGGCTGCCCACCGCTCCGGGCAAGTGTGCTCACTGCCCCCTAGTGTGTGTGTGGTGTTTCACTTCATGGATGGGTTAAATGTGGAGGTGGAATTTCCCCGTTGTGGGACTAATAAGGGTCACTTCATCTTAAAATCATGAGATCTCAGTCATACGGTTTCAGTGAGGATAAACTCTGATATACGATTTGAAATTCTTGATTTTCAGTCTTTTTTTGTGGTAAAAACAACTTTATTTGACTTATTTTAGATGGATGCAGCACCACCCTCTAACTACATAAGGCCTGAAAGGCACAGTTCCTAGAATTCATAAGCAGCTTTAAGGGGAAACGACAGCTCGTTCATGAGTCCATTTCTAAAGGGGACCACGACCGGTTCCCCATTTCAGAGGAAAACCTTTATTTATTACAGAAAAATGACCTTTTCTGTAATTTAAGACGTTAAATGAACACAAATTATTCTGTCCTTTCCAGTGAACACAAGCATTGCAGCAGAGAAGCATTTATGTGTACACTAAGCATTCTAGTACACAAGTACACATATTGGAACACAGCCGATGCCAAAATAAAAGGCCTTGGTCAGTTTTGTTGAATCATTGTGACTTGGTGGTGGGAATGTTTATAAATACTGAAAACAATGTGGGGCAGGCGGGGGGCATCTAGGATAAACATGAGTTCGGACAGTAAAATAAAGGGTCTCCATCATATATTTTGTCTTGTATTCTATTATTTTCCCTGAGGACATTTGTATGCCTTTAACGTACCAAAACCTGTTGAAGTTCATCGAAATAACAATTTCCCCACCTCTGTTTATCCTGCAGAACGAAGCAGGCTGTTTTATTGTTGTACCCTTTACACCAGGAGTGTCAAACGACTGAAAGGGTCATAATAAAACATCTCGAGATGAGCGGGCCAAGGTACGCATATGTTTGGATTTTATTTTTAAATAATATTTTGCTAGAACCTAAACTGACTGTTTATTCAAAACGCAGAAAAATGTCAACAGTAAAATGCAGACACTTTGAAGACCTTGAAATATCACATGAGTAAAAGTACAATACTTTTTACAAAGTTTAAAATACAATAATAAAAAAAAAAAAAAAACAAAAGGCTCCAGAAGCTCCTATGCATTTGCTTCGTCTAGACACCTGACATCTTTTCTTTGCAGCAATTTCATACACCGATCCGACGTAACGCTATGACCACGTCCTTGTTTCTACGCTCATTGCCCATTTTATCAGCTCCACTTACTGTATAGCTGGTCTTTGTAGTTCTACAGTTACAGACTGTAGTCCATCTGTTTCTCTGATACTCTGTTACCCTGTTCTTCAGTGGTCAGGACCCCCATGGACCCTCACAGAGCAGGTGCTATTTGGGTGGTGGATCATTCTAAGCTGTTTTTTTTTGAGCTTAGCTCTACATGCAGACTGTATGTACAGTGTTTACATACTACATCAAACGCTTCCATTTCCAAAAAAAAAAGGGAGGGAATTTTTAGTTTTTCCTTGATATGAGCCACTTAATACACGACTGAGAGCTGGCGTCAGCTAGTGAATGCTGAAGGTGCAAAACTATATCATTCAATAAAAATCAAAGTCAATGAACAGACCACGTTCTGACCAAGTCTGTTTTTGTGTGTGCGCCAATTCTCTAAAGTGTTGAGGCCTCGTTCAGGTCAGCATTGACAGCAGAGTCTCAAACCTGATCGCAAAGGTCTTATAAATGTTTGAATGTAGAACTGCTAAGATGACCCTTGTCACAAAGACACGGCGGAACAATTAGTCGGCAGAAGCCCCGAGTCATCGCGCAACATCAAATCCAGACCGTAGGATTTAGAAAGCCAAAACAACAAAGTGTATTTCCTATAATGAACTTAATAAATTGTGGTTGGTTGGTGTAGTGGGTAGCACCTCCGCCTTCTATGCTGTAGACTAGGGTTTAATCCCCAGCCTGGGTAAACGCCCTACACTATACCAATAAGAGTCCTTGGGCAAGACTCCTAACACCACCTTCGCCTGTGTAAAATGACCAAGTTGTAAGCCGCTCTGGATAAGAGCGTCAGCCAAATGCAGTGAATGTAATAAAATCATAAAACAGCCCTTTGATCAAAACTTTGAATTTAATGTAACTGGAGAAATTCAACAGCTTGGTTAAAAAACGGAGCATAAAATATTCAATTCTTCCACCAAGCACTGGTCACAGAGTTTGCGCCATCAAATTCATGAGGAACACACAGAGGAACATCAGAGAACAGGAATAAATAGTAAACACATCCCTTTATATACAGCATTCACCAAAAAACGCTTTCAGTGCCGGCGACTAAATGCACTGCATATCCGAGTTTTCCCTACTTTAACTCACTGCGTATTCTGAGCTGAGTCAGGAATACTGTTGGATTGGGAATAAGACCCACTGTACCGTGAAAATCAGTATGTATTATGTGGCACGCGAGTCTGGGTAATTTGCTTTGATGGAAACGGAGATCAGATTTCCTCCCACTATATTCTCACTGAGAAAATTCAGTGAAAAGCAACGTGAACAAGCCACAAAACCTCCGCACGAGATCACAGCGACGTGTTGCTACTCCACACTTAAGAACTTCTTCTTTTTGGCCGTGCGCGTGTACGCATGGTGGCGCCACTCCACATCCGCTGTGCTCTCATTCTCCAGAGTGCCCAGCTTGATCATGTACACTGAGAACAAGACGGAAGAGAAAAAAAACTGTGTTATTTAAGGAAGGAACAAATAAATCAAATCAAATGTTTCGGTTCCTGCAGGCTGTCGCTCGCTGTGGGGGGTACGGCCAACAGTCTACACATCAATTTTCCATGGGGAAAAAAAAGAAAATTTCACAGCAAACGTTCAGCAGAGCGCTGGTGATTTATCACCTACACCAGTATATCGTGATATTGACATATTAAGTGATCCCGCGTTCCAGTTTCAGTGATTTTTGATTTGAGCGTTTTAAACGTAACAAAATAGCAGAGTCCCTGTGGCCAAAGGTGTTTTAGTGCACTTTGCATGGAGTCCTGACGATTAACTGTGTCATTTGCTTAAAATTCACCAAAACAAAGAAATTCATGAAGCGTAGGTTCATTAACTTTATTAATGCTAAACTTTAATATAATCTAAAACTGAGAAAGTGGAAAATGTCACGACCCTGGATTTTAGCTATTGTGAGAAAAAACAGTCTACAGTAGTGGGCTAATTTTTTAAACACATGCATATGTTAATAATAATAACAATAACAATAATAATAATTATTATTAATATTATATAATTGTGTGTGTGTATATATATATATATATATATATATATATATACACACACATACACACACACACACACACAGTACTGTGTGAAACTTTTAGGCATCTAAGCAAAATTTTAACCAGTTGACCTCAGCAGTGAGTTTATCACAATATACATTAGAATAAAGTCGTATTCATAATTCAAATAAACATAAAAAACAGTAAAAAGTAACAAGAATTTCTCGGGTCCATATTTTTCCTGGACACCTTCACAGCCGCCACAGAGACTCGTTAATATCATCAATGACATCATGAGCTCAATTTACTGAGCACTGATTGGTCAAACCAGGAGCTGCTTTTTAACTACATATAATACTGGGCTTCCTCGAGGAGAGGCAAATATTATTCATTATTGTTTATTCAAATATTAACACTTTTCTCAGCAAATAAACACAAACTACACAAATAAATAGATTTTGTGTCTTGGGTGCCTAAGACTTTCACACAGTGACATCCCTGATATGCTCAGAAAAATTTTGAAGCTCACCATGAAATAATTTAGCACTATACCAATAAACATTGTTATAACATTTACTTCAGTCAGTGAAACAGCTTTGTGTGTAAAGTGTCCAAGCTGCTTACATTTCATGTCAAACCTGGGTCCAACTTCTGTCAGCTCAATGTTCTTGTGGTCAGTCTTCTTGTAAGTGTGATGTCTGTAACATACAAAAGGAAATGCACTTGATAAGCTGTGCAGTCTCTACACACGAACACCAACCAAACGTTCAAATTCAGGCTTTCCTCATTAAACTGCATGTGGACAGTAAATCACCTTCAACCTCATCCTTCAAATATCAGTGAAATGTTCTTAAATATGAGTGAAGAATGACTACGCTCATATCTGACTACGCCTGTACGACCGAACATGCAGCCACGCTGCTACTGCAAGGTTAAAAGCTGATGTTTAATAATAGTTTACAGTCACTACAGAGTAACTACATGGAAAACTGACTCAATTTGTGTTTTCTTAACAGGGAATTCCTTATTTTTCAAAATATTTGCATAACTCAATTGTTAAGACGTGGACAGATTCTTTCAGAGAAGTTTGGTGTGAAATTCTCAGTTCTAGAGGAATTACTGGGTCGGAATTGTTCCCAGTGGTGGTGATTAGAACCAAGAAGTGTATAAAGCCTTTAAAAGTGAACTGGTAGGAAGTTATTAAGCAAAATGGTTATGAATACGTTGCCTGACGCATGAAACACGCATTGAGATGATTGAGAAAATATTTGCTTAAATGTATGTTTTTATTCTATTTATGACAGACTGTACATGCACTGTGATGCAAAACAGCCCCCTGGGGAAAAAAACACATTTCAGATGCATCACTATTTAATCCTTATCAGAATAATTTCTAAAAATACAGAAGACAAATGTTTTGGATGGTAAAATAAAATGTCTGTACTTGCAATTTGCAAGTTTCTCTACATTTCAACCATTTCACATCAAACCACTCTCAATGACATTGTCTACATGAAGAGAATTAAATTATGCTGAAATTTTCATCAAAACAAACATCAAAAAAAACCTGAAGACCCCCCAATCTGGTTCTTCATCTGCCTTTTCTGGCACTGTTTCACAGACTAGTTCTCCAGCTACACAACGTGACTGAAAGTCAGAAAGTACCACATGAAGACAGCAAGACGACGCCATCACCTGAAAAACAAGCAGAAAGAACAAAACTCACCGGAAGGAGATGAAGTCGTCTTGATTAGCGAAGGTTATAACACGTCTGCTGTCCTCTTTGGGTACAGGAAACAGGTACTTCAGGATGTTGGACACCTGTGTGCGAGAATCTCTGAGTTTCAGTCTCAGTACTGCTTCTTAAAGCCTGACCAACAAAACATTCTTAAAAACCCCCCAAACACCATGACTGTCGCATTGTTCGCCACCATTCACAGGGTTCTAGACTATTACAGCCCCCCCGTTCACAGTGTTCTAGAATATTATATCCCCCCATTCACAGGGTTCTAGAATATTACAGCCCCCCCCCATTCACAGTGTTCTAGAATATTATATCTCCCCATTCGCAGTGGTCTAGAATATTATATCCCCCCGTTCAGTGTTCTAGAATATTACATCCCCCCCCCATTCACAGTGGTCTAGAATATTATATCTCCCCATTCGCAGTGTTCTAGAATATTATATCCCCCCCATTCGCAGTGGTCTAGAATATTATATCTCCCCATTCACTGTGGTCTAGAATATTATATCTCCCCATTCGCAGTGGTCTAGAATATTATATCTCCCCATTCGCAGTGGTCTAGAATATTATATCTCCCCATTCACTGTGGTCTAGAATATATCCCGCCCATTCACAGTGTTCTAGAATATTATATCCCCCCATTCACTGTGGTCTAGAATATATCCCCCCCGTTCACAGTGTTCTAGAATATTATATCCCCCCATTCACAGGGTTCTAGAATATTACAGCCCCCCCCCCATTCACAGTGTTCTAGAATATTATATCTCCCCATTCGCAGTGGTCTAGAATATTATATCCCCCCCATTCGCAGTGGTCTAGAATATTATATCCCCCCGTTCAGTGTTCTAGAATATTACACCCCCCCCCATTCACAGTGGTCTAGAATATTATATCTCCCCATTCGCAGTGTTCTAGAATATTATATCCCCCCCATTCGCAGTGGTCTAGAATATTATATCTCCCCATTCACTGTGGTCTAGAATATTATATCTCCCCATTCGCAGTGGTCTAGAATATTATATCCCCCCCATTCACAGTGGTCTAGAATATTATATCCCCCCGTTCAGTGTTCTAGAATATTACATCCCCCCCCATTCACAGTGGTCTAGAATATTATATCTCCCCATTCGCAGTGTTCTAGAATATTATATCCCCCCCCATTCGCAGTGGTCTAGAATATTATATCTCCCCATTCACTGTGGTCTAGAATATTATATCTCCCCATTCGCAGTGGTCTAGAATATTATATCTCCCCATTCACAGTGTTCTAGAATATTATATCTCCCCATTCACAGTGTTCTAGAATATTATATCTCCCCATTCACTGTGGTCTAGAATATATCCCCCCCATTCACAGTGTTCTAGAATATTATATCCCCCCATTCATAGTGGTCTAGAATATAATACCCCCCCACCCCGTTCACAGTGGTCTAGAATATAATACCCCCCCCCCCGTTCACAGTGTTCTAGAATATTATATCTCCCCATTCACAGTGTTCTAGAATATTATATCTCCCCATTCACAGTGGTCTAGAATATTATATCCCCCCGTTCACAGGGTTCTAGAATATTATATCCCCCTGTTCACAGTGGTCTAGAATATTATATCCCCCCATTCACAGTGGTCTAGAATATTATATCCCCCCGTTAACAGGGTTCTAGAATATTATATCCCCCTGTTCACAGTGGTCTAGAATATTATATCCCCCCATTCACAGTGGTCTAGAATATTATATCCCCCCGTTCACAGGGTTCTAGAATATTATATCCCCCTGTTCACAGTGGTCTAGAATATAATATCCCCCCTCCCATTCACAGTGGTCTAGAATATAATATCCCCCCTCCCATTCACAGTGGTCTAGAATATTATATCCCCCCATTCACCGTGTTCTAGAACATTATATCTCCCCGTTCAGTGTTCTAGAACATTATATCCCCCCGTTCACAGTGTTCTAGAACATTATATCCTCCGTTCGCTACTTGTTTCTATGCAGTTACTATAACATGTTTGCTGTTGATCGCAGGCATTAGAATTGGTCTTTTTTATGATCCATCAGGTTCACTCCTTTTACAAGTACTGACTATATACAGTACTGTGCGAAAGTCTTAGGCACCCAAGACATTTTCAAAATCTATTTTTGTAGTTTGTGTTCATTTACTGAGAAAAGTGTTATTTGAATTATGAATATGACTTTATTCTGAAGTATATTGTGATAAAGTCACTGCAGAGGTAGTTTAAACATTTACTTAGATGCCTAAAACTTCCGCATGGTACTCTGTGTGTGTGTGTGTATATGTATGTATATATATATATATATATATATATATATATATATATATATATATATATATATATATATATATATATATATATATAAAATCTGAAGTGCTGTGAAAACCATAGAGGACAAACTGGTAACAATAACGTTAAAATATAGTCACATATAGAACATTTCCGTGGATTTCTTCTGACAGATTAATCCTGCCCATCTACTATATTAAAATCTCATTTCCACTGGAAAGCTGGAGGCATGAATAACAATAATTCTTAGAGAGACTCACAGTAGAACAAGTCAGCCCATAGTAAGAAAAACATGTTTAGCACATCAGGAGCTTATCTTGATGATCTGCTAAGGCCAGAACTTTACTAAGGTGCTAAGATGCAATAAGGATTGGGGGTTTTGCTGGTTTTACTTCCTATTTTGAATCCGCTTAACATTTAATCTAGCATGTGTGAAACCCCACATAGGAAATAAAACGTTGAGATTGATTTCCTGATATTTAGATGCCACTAGATACTATTTAAAATACCACTATGTAACCGTTCCATGATGCTGGTCAGACCCAAACATTTGAAAAATGAGGTACTTTTTAAAAAAGAAACATAATTCATTTTCTTAAATGATCTTTCAACCTTTTAAATCCTTAAAGAAGGCCTACGACTCACCCGCCTGCCCAGACGAGAGGTGAAGTTGTGAAAGATGAGGTGGGGGAAGGCCTCGGACATGGTGCCAATGTCTGGGACGTCATGTCTCATTACCACATTGTACAGAGTGAAGTATGCCGTCGGTCCAAAAGGAAGGTGGCACACGACTAAACCGTCTAGGAAACAAGAAACACACTGTAAGTCACGGTACAGCCCGACCTCAAGCGCATCCCTGTGACCGTACCACAGGTTCAATGTTGATAAAATCTTGAATTCTGTCATTTTTATCAACATTCTGCAAACGAAAAACAACATTTTGATTTAGGTGTTTACATGGACGTCTTCTATTCCGTTTGAGCTATTAGTCGGATTATTAATGGACTATTAGGCTGCATGTAAACGTGACTATTGTCTAGTAGCAGTACCTGCAAAATAAACAGCTCCACTCAATCAGCAGATCAGCCTCAATTGATCTAGATACATTCTAGATACAGTGAGACAATAAGTACACATCTTCTAGAGAGAACACACTTCTGCACATTTTAATGCACAATTACATTTTATTTTCTAAACATAAGACACTGTAAAAAACAGATAAAAAGTGACCTGTTTAAACGTTATGGCACATTTAAAAACGTGTGAATTTTTTTAGTGCACAATAACTGTTAAAAGCAGCAAGTAAACAGTAACTGTGCAGAAATATGTCCTCTGTAGAAGATGTGTTCACCTACTTTCACTTACAACAGCAACAAAATATGCAATGTGACCAGCGGGGCCTAAACTTTCACATACCACTGTATACTGCGGGTTTGTTGGTGGTGTAGCTGAAACCAGGACAGGTGAGCCCGCAACGGTGGTAAAACGAAAAGGTTTTTTCCCCCTGTTTCTTCTTTTCGAACATAACGCTAAGCTTTATAAAATAAAACATATTCAAGGGCGTCTGTGGTGGCAAATCTACAACACAGTAACATCTGGGTACCTTCGCATCACAACATACACTCGGCAGGTAAGGGCGATGACCGTGTTTGCTACTTCAACATTTAAAAAGAATTTTAAAATCAGGAACATATCTTTGCATTTAACTACCATTGCTGAACTTTGCGTAGGCCCCTGCACAACGTGTTTCACATTAATATACAGCAACGGCCAAACCCAGACTCGTCCATCGCATTGCCAGATGGATGAGTGTGAGACGTCTCCACTGCTCTAGAGTCCAGTGGCGGCGCTTTACACCACTGCATTCCACGCTTTGCATTGTGCTTGGTGATGTAAGGCTTGGATGCAGCTGCTCGGCCATGGAAACCCATTCCATGAAGCTCTCTACGCGGTTCGTGAGCTGATCTGAAGGCCACATGAAGTTTGGAGGTCTGTGGTGATTGACTCTGCAGAAAGTTGGTGACCTCTGTGCACTATGCCCCTCAGCATCCGCTGACCCCGCTCTGTCATTTTATGTGGTCGACCACTTCGTGGCTGAGTTGCTGTCGTTCCCAATCACTTCCACTTTGTTATAATCCCACTGACAGTTGACTGTGGAATATTTAGTAGTGAGGAAATTTCACGACTGGACTTGTTGCACAGGTGGCGTCCGATCACGGCACCACGCTGGAATTCACTGAGCTCCTGAGAGTGACCCATTCTTTCACTAATGTCTGTAGAAGCAGTCTGCAGGCCTAGGGGCTCGGCTTTATACACCTGTGGCCATGGAAGTGATTGGAACACCTGAATTAAATTATTTGGACGGCTGAGTGAACACTTGTCAACATAGTGTATATAAACACATATATAGTGTTTATATACAGTTCACTGTTTTAATGATGTCTAGAAAACACATCTGCCTATTCAGCTTACAGCCCTTTAGCTCTGCTCATTCACACTGAGGTTATAAGGAGTGTTTCAGCCTGGACTGCTTCCTGAATGAGGCAGCCAATCAGAAAACAGGGAACTATTTCACAAGCAGCATTTCTCAGTTATTCAGATAAAAGCAGGGAAAAAAAATGAGCTTGTCCATCAGCTAAGAAGCATTCCTATTGGACAATTCTCAACTTCTGTCTTAAGTCATCCAGCTTGCTGAATTCCTGCTTTGTGAAATACCCCCAAGATCTTAAAGGAACAGTAACAAAATCAGGCTGTTTAAGGGATAAAAGAGAAGCTGGTAGATGGTCACATAAAAACGAAGCTGCTTTTGATACATAAAAACACACAACCCTTATATGGGGACCGTTTTGGGTGAAAAGGCCATTGTGCACTAAAAGGAACACCCAAAAAAGGAAATACAGTAGGTTTTGCATTCAACTAGTCTTGTGAATAAGTTGCGAGTCTTCCACATCCCAAGAAAGAAGAAAACTGTCAAAACTATAAACTCCAAAAACACAAGTTCCGATATATTTTTCACATGGTCTCCATCACGATCCCACAGTCTCTTACCAGGCTGCCCTCTAGTCTCGTGGACTATAACCAGGTCAGTGACGCTGTTGGCCTTGCAGGCGTGCACCAACGATTTAACTTCATGGTTTCCTCTGTTCATGCGTTGGGCCCCTGGAAACATAAGCTTCACTTCCTGTAGAAACATAAAGAAATTCAGCTGGCATTTATTACCACATTAACCACAAGCTGATGTTATTTTATGTGTGGCATGAGAAACAACCTGATATCCAGTTAAGATTCAGTAACGACAACAACAGCTGCAAGTTGCTCGTATCTGATGATGGACTTAGTAAAGAATCGATCGATCCAATCAATTTTAAATTCACCCCACCTTGGCAAACATCTTAAGCCTGGAGCTCGGGTCTCTGGAAGTTGTGACCATGATTTTAGGGTCTTCCACGCCGGCCCACTTGTATTCGTCGTCAATATGAGAGCTGACACCTGCGCCAAACAGAAGCAGATTGCATTGAAAAGATTGACGGATGGTGGATTTGGTCTATTTCTGGCTACAGCTTTGAGTCGGAATGCTACAGATTATCTGCATTAGGATCTTACATACAACCAGGGCTGATTTGCTGATGTATTAACTAACGATCTATATCAGCATGTGTGTTTGTGGTTGTGCAAGTGGTTTTTTGGCACTAGTAAAAGTGAAGACTTTTGAAGTGCATTTTTTTTTCAGGAAAGGAAGTGATCAACTGAACCCCTTATCACACCTGTATCTGTCGAAAAGCTGTTTTAGAGAAACTTCCGAATTGTTCGCAGTGGTGGTGACAGGAACCAGATGTCTGAAGAGTTCAATGCCTCTAAAAGCTTCATCACAGAAAGTTATTGCATTAAATGTTGAAGACATTGTTTTACAAAAGTTTTTGTTTCTGGGAAGGCTTTCCACAAGGTTTAGTGTGTGTTTATGGGAATTTTTGACCGTTCTTCCAGAAGCGCATTTGTGAGGTCAGACACTGATGTTGGATGAGAAGGTCTGGCTCACAGTCTCCACTCTAATTCATCCCAAAGGTGTTCTGTCGGTTGAGGTCAGGACTCTGTGCGTGCTTTTTTATATATATATATATATATATATATATATACATATATATATATATATATATATATATACATACATATATATATATATATATATATATATATATATATATATATATATATATATATATATATATATATATATATATATATATAGCTGTAGGCTTAATTTTTTAGGTGACTGCCAATAAAACAGCAGCATACAGAATACACTTAAACAGCTTCTACCATCCAAAAACAGCCGAGGTTCGTTGTCTTGGATTTGTAACGGATGCTGCCTCTTCACATGAGCCAAGAACAGAGCTAACCTGTGTCAATGTGGATGCTGAGGAGGACTCACTGTCTTTTACAAGAGGTTCTTTCCCCTCGATGGACGATGTGCCAACATGTTATTCGTCAGAGAAATACAGCATCACTGTTTCTGGACCTGGCTAACATCAGCTACATCCGTCTACTTAGTGACAAAGCTGCACACTCTCTGCCTTCTGAGTCAGGTCCATAACAAAGAATCAACAAGCTCACATTCAAGTGCTCATGCTTCAGACTTGCAAAGCATACTTAGTCGCAAATATGAGCAAAATATTCATGCTTCACTAAAGTGTTGGCCTGCATGTTTTCTCTGTCTTCTTGCAATAAAACAAGAATAGCCCAACAGGGATTCCAGTATTCGAATACTGGCATTACAGTTAAATGAGTTCCTTAAGCACCCCTGCACATGTACATGCTGCGTGTCGTAAGGCAACACAGTGAATATAAATACACGCTTAAATTTTTAACTTTCAATAGCCTGTAATTATACACTCACCAGCCACTTTATTAGGTACACCTGTTCAATTGCTTGTTAAGACAAATAGCTAATCAGCCAATCACACGGCCACAACTCAGTGCATTTAGGCATGTAGAGGTGGTCAAGACAACTTGCTGAAGTGCAGACTGAGCATCAGAACGGGGAAGAAAGGGGATTTAAGTAGCTTTGAACGTGGCGTGGTTGTTGGTGCCAGACGGGCTGGTCTGAGTATTTCAGAAACTGCTGATCTGCTGGGATTTTCACACACAACCATCTCTAGGGTTTACAGAGAACGGTCCGAAAAAGAGGAAATATCCAGTGAGCGGTCAGTTGTGTGGACGAAAATGCCTTGTTGATGTGAGAGGTCAGAGGAGAATGGGCAGACTGGTTCCAGATGATAGAAAGGCAACAGGAACTCAAATAACCAACCAAAATCTCTGAGGAACGTTTCCAACACCTTGTTGAAAGTCTGCCATGAAGAATTAAGACAGTTCTGAAGGCAAAAGGGGGTCCAGCCTTTTACTACCTTTTACTGTATTTAATACTGCTATAGACCATTTACTACATATACTTGTTTAGTACCTATCAGTACTATGTTCTATAGTCAAGTATTTTACAACTGCTTTCCCAAACTAATCAGAACCTGAATCCAGTTTAAATTTGCATCCCTAATTATAGGCTTGTCAGCTGACAACTGCAGAACAATGATGGTTTGTCATTGGTGAAAATAACTGTCCAAAATTTGCATAGTTTGACAGTAAACATTGGCTATTTTTGACACTGCAAGCCCTGGTTCACATCATCACCACTGTAGAAAATCAGAGTCGTTGCTGTTATGTTGATGAACTATTTCACATCAAACCACTCTGAGTGGTTTACATCTCAATAATTGAATTATACAAAAATTTAAAGAACCATAATCAACAAGGTCTCCATCACTGACCACTGTCTTTAGCAAAAATCCATTGAAGAATCCCTTATTAAGGAAGTAGTTAAATTATAAGTACTTATTATCACTACCAGAACAGAACTTAAGGCCTTTTTCATCCCTAAATAATCAAAATCATTCACAATTAACACAATCGTTTAAAAATGTCCACAGACATGTTATTTCTGAAGACAAGACAATTCCATAAAATGTGTTACCTTCTCCGCCCTCATCATCAAACTCCAACAGCTTCTGGAGCTGCAGCGCCTCTTTGCGAACTTCAGTGGGTATAAGACGGTTCTCTGTGTGAAGGAAAAGAAAGAGCATCCTGAAAACTCAAACTGCAAAGCAAATGACACACAGCTTCTAGAAATGGAAGCAATCCGATACTCAATACCAATCACAGAAAAGACTTTAGAAGATTAAGTCAATTACAGAGTGACTAATAATCATCAATGTATAATATCTAAATAAACTCCACAGTAACACAGTCCACTGTGGCTGGATGTCCTAAAGTGCTGAAAAAGATTTTTAGATTCTTTCTGAAATGTGACAATAGTGATTTGCTGGTGCATTCTGTTTAAAAAACCTCATAAAAATATATAGAATCCATAATCTAGTATTGTGAACGTCACCTCAAACATCTTGTATCAAGTATTTATAACTTAAAAGACAGAAACAAGTAGGCCAAAACAACCAGAATGAAAAATTAAAGCTGGGTTTTTCAGGCTTTGAAAGATACATAAGTCAAAGCCTCACCATCTAATGCAGATTTGAGCTTGTCTTTCTTCTCCTCGATGGACCGCAGTCGGTCCTCCTGGGCCTTCCTGTACAGGTACTCCTTCCTGAGCCGGACCTCGCGTCGAAGCTGCACCAAAACATTCAGCAAGATTATTTCAGCAGAACACAGATTATGCCGGGTCCTGGACTATAAAGCACCATCAACAGATCAGCATTAACTTGTACGCATAGGATATTTGATACTTATGTAACACCGGCATACTGTCACCATTCAATCCAACCCTCATTGTCCTTTACTGTTGTACTTGCCGGAAAACGAAGTGTTCCCAAACAGGAGATGGTTGTGAGTTCACATCGCTTCAACCAACTAAAGCTCATTTTTTCAATCACCATTTCTAAATGCTTGCCTAATCAACCATCCATTAGCCATGAAGGCTAATCAAAGCAGTGTTTGCAGTTCAGAGAATTCCAGAATTTTTTTCCACATTATTTTGGCCTGCTTCTTTTGGTCTATTCATCTTGAAATGTACACACAATGTAAAGGATAACTGGTACTTCTTCTTCTTCTTCTTCTTCTTCTTCTGGCTGCTCCCTTTAGGGGTCGCCACAGCGGATCATCTGCCTCCATTTTGCCCTATCCATTGCCTCCTCTACTTTCACACCAACCATCTCCATGTCCACCTTCACTACATCCATAAACCTTCTCTGAGGTCTACCTCTTCTCCTTCTTCCCGGCAGCTCCATCTCCAACATTCTTTGCCCAATATATCCACTATTCCTCCTCAACACAAGTCCAAACCATCTCAACCTGGCCTCTCTGGCTTTATCTCCAAACTGCTCCACCTTCACTGTCCCTCTGATCTGCTCATTTCTAATCTGGTCCATCCTTGTCACTCCCAACGAAAATCTCAGCATCGTCATCTCCGCCACCTCCAGCTCAGCCTCCTGTCTTTTAGACAGAGCCACAGTCTCCAAACCGTACATCATAGCAGGAGGCACTACTGTCTTGTAAACCTTCCCTTTCACTCTTGCTGCTATCTTTCTGTCACACATCAGCCCTGACACCCATCTCCACCCACTCCATCCTGCCTGCACCCTCTTCTTCACCTCTTTTCTACACTGTCCATTGCTCTGGATGGTTGACCCAAGATATTTGAAGTCATCCACCTTTACGGCCTCTACTCCTTGCATCTTCACCTTTCCACCTGCCTCCTTCTCATTCACACACATGTACTCCGTCTTGTCTCTACTGACCTTCATTCCTCTCCTCTCCAGTGCAAACCTCCACCTCTCCAGATTCTCTTGCACCTGCTCTCTACTCTCACCACAGATTACAATGTCATCTGCAAACATCATGGTCCATGGAGCCTCCTGCCTGACCTCATCTGTCAACCTTTCCATCACCATTGCAAACAAGAAGGGGCTCAAAGCTGATCCCTGATGTAACCCCACCTTCACCTTGAAACCATTTGTCACTCCAACTGCACACCTCACCACTGTCTCACTATCCTCATACATGTCCTGCACCACCCTAACATACTTTTCAGCTACACCTGACTTCCTCATACAGTACCACAGTTCCTCTCTTGGCACCCTATCATATGCCTTCTCTAAATCCACAAACACACAATGTAGCTCCTTCTGACCTTCTCTGTACTTCTCTACCAACACTCTCAATGCAAAAATTGCATCTGTGGTGCTCTTTCTGGGCATGAACCCAAACTGCTGCTCACTGATCTGGACCTCTCGCCTTAGCCTTGCTTCAACAACTCTTTCCCATACCTTCATGGTGTGGCTCATCAACTTTATACCTCTGTAGTTACTGCAGTTCTGCACATCACCCTTGTTCTTAAAAATGGGGACCAGTACACTGCTTCTCCACTCCTCAGGCATCCTCTCACTCTCCAGGATTTTGTTAAACAACCTGGTTAAAAAGTCCACTGCCTTCTCTCCTAAACATCTCCATACCTCCACAGGTATGTCATCTGGACCAACTGCCTTTCCATTCTTCATCCTTTTTAAAGCTGCCCTCACTTCCACCTTACTAATTCTCTGCACTTCCTGATCCACTATCTCTCCCCCCATTGTCCTCCTCTCTCTCTCGTTTTCCTCATTCATTAGTTCTTCAAAGTACTCCTTCCATCTACTCA
Organism: Pygocentrus nattereri; assembly: GCF_015220715.1. Taxonomy (NCBI): domain Eukaryota; kingdom Metazoa; phylum Chordata; class Actinopteri; order Characiformes; family Serrasalmidae; genus Pygocentrus; species Pygocentrus nattereri. The sequence goes on along the minus strand of NC_051230.1, from coordinate 6,931,870 downwards.
ACACTCTCTGTTCACTCACTAGTACATTTCCCTCTCTATCCTTTATCAGCCTAACCTGCTGTACATCCTTTCCAGCTCTATCTCTCTGTTTAGCCAAACGATACAAGTCCTTTACTCCTTCTTTACTGTCCAGCCTCTCATACAGCTCATCATAGGCCTGAGCCTTTGCCTTTGCCACCATTCTTTTCGCTATGTGACTAGCCTCACGGTACTCCTGCCTACTTCCTTCATCTCTCTGGTTATCCCACTTTTTCTTAGCTGCCTTCTTTCTTCTGAATACTCTCCTGGACTTCCTCATTCCACCAACTTTCCTTGTCTTCTTTCCTCTGACCAGACGAAACACCCAACACATTCTTGCCAGTTTCTCTCACCACCTTAGCTGTAGTCTCCCAGTCCTCAGGTAGCTCCTCACTGCCCCCAAGGGCCTGTTGCAATTTTTCCCTGAACTGCCTGCAACCATCCTCCTCCTTCAGCTTCCACCATCTAATCTTTGGCTCTGTCTTCACTCTCTTCCTCTTCTTTGTTTCTAACCTCATTCTACAGACAACCACCCTATGCTGCCTTGCTACACTTTCCCCTGGTACCACTTTACAATCTCCAATCTCCTTTAGGTGGCATCTGCTGCTAAGGATATAATCCATCTGTGTGCACCTCCCTCCACTCTTGTATGTCATCCTGTGTTCTTCCCTCTTCTGAAAATACGTGTTCACCACAGTCATTTCCATTCTCTTTGCAAAATCTACAACCATCTGACCACGTTTCTGTCTTTCACACCATACATAGACAGAAATGCGGAAGGTCAGATGGAAAGTGTAGCAAGGCAGCATAGGGTGGTTGTCTGTAGAATGAGGTTAGAAACAAAGAAGAGGAAGAGTGAAGTGAAGACAGAACCAAAGATTAGACGGTGGAACCTGAAGGAGGAGGATGGTTGCAGGCAGTTCAGGGAAACTTAAACAGAGCACTTCAGTCCAAGACTGGGTTGTGTCCAGATAACCTGAGCCGTGAGATTTAACCTATATTCTTCAACAACATCCTACCCCCAGTGTCACGACAATTATTGGGAAATAACAGGCCTCCAAAGATGTTCTTCATCTATCAGGACGCTTCTTTAATCAGAAATCTTCTGCCTCTGTATAACAGATCTCAATCTTCATAAAAGCCAGATGGACAGAAGTGGACAGCAGTCACTTTCCTCACACTCTGAACTGATATATTACACACCTGTGTTTTTAAGTCTCATGTTCACAAATGATTTGCAGTTTACAAAACGTTTTGTAAGGGCTGCACGTAATAAACTGTAGGTCTGGTCTCTTATGAAGAGCCTTCTTCCCTGGACACAAGCAGTTTATTAAAGCATCATAAAGCAGTGCTTCTATCAGTTAATATCGGATTACTTGTAAAAATACATAAGGACCAGCAGAGGTATCCCAACTTCCCAATATTTCCACTTTGTAAAGGCTGATAACGTAATTTCATCTATTCAATTGAAAACAAGATGCCACAAATCCTACAAAGTATACAGCACTGCCATGTGTTCATTCATTAGTTCATTTATTTATTTATTTATTAATGCATTGGTAAAACCACTAATAAATAAGAGTGATCATAACTGTGTGTTATCAATGCACTGATTTTAGTTCAATAAAACAGAACAGGCCATCGACATGAATTTAAACATCCCGAATGCTGTCTATTAAATTTCGTGTCTCGATTCCTGGACTACATTTTCCAAAAATTTTGGTGCTATTTGTGTCCCACTGATTTTACGTTTATAAAGTAAGACATTTTAAACAAAGAGGCAAACTGTCCTTTATAGCCACACACGTAAACTGTTGAGATAAAGGCCTTAAAACACTGACCCATTATAGTGGCTGGTGTAGTGTAGTGTAGTGTAGTGGGTAACACCTCAGCCTTCTGTGCTGTAGTGTAGTGAACTGTAGTTTAGTGTAGTGAACTGTAGTGTAGTGAACTGCAGTATCCTGTAGTTTAGTGTAGTGTGCTGTAGTGTAGTGGACTGCAGTGTCCTGTAGTTTGGTGTAGTGAGCTGCAGTTAAATGTTGTGTGCTGTAGTGTAGTTTAGTGAACTATAGTTAAGTGTTGTGTCCTGTAGTTTAGTGTAGTGAACTGCAGTTAAATGTTGTGTCCTGTAGTTTGGTGTAGTGAACTGCAGTTAAATGTTGTGTCCTGTAGTTTGGTGTAGTGAAATGTAGTGTAGTGTTGTGTGCTGTAGTGTAGTTTAGTGAACTATAGTTAAGTGTTGTGTCCTGTAGTTCGGTGTAGTGAACTGTAGTGTAGTGTCCTGTAGTTTAGTGTAGTGAACTGCAGTTAAGTGTTGTGTCCTGTAGTTTAGTGTAGTGAACTGCAGTTAAATGTTGTGTCCTGTAGTTTGGTGTAGTGAACTGCAGTTAAATGTTGTGTCCTGTAGTTTGGTGTAGTGAACTGCAGTTAAATGTTGTGTCCTGTAGTTTGGTGTAGTGAACTGCAGTTAAGTGTTGTGTGCTGTAGTGTAGTTTAGTGAACTATAGTTAAGTGTTGTGTCCTGTAGTTCGGTGTAGTGAACTGTAGTGTAGTGTCCTGTAGTTTAGTGTAGTGAACTGCAGTTAAGTGTTGTGTCCTGTAGTTTAGTGTAGTGAACTGTAGTTAAATGTTGTGTCCTGTAGTTCAGTGTAGTGAACTGTAGTTAAATGTTGTGTCCTGTAGTTCAGTGTAGTGAACTGTAGTGTAGCGTTGTGTCCTGTAGTTCAGTGTAGTGTGCTGTAGTGTAGTGTTGTGTCCTGTAGTTTGGTGTAGTGAACTGCAGTTAAGTGTTGTGTGCTGTAGTTTAGTTTAGTGAACTATAGTTAAGTGTTGTGTCCTGTAGTTTAGTGTAGTGAACTGTAGTGTAGCGTTGTGTCCTGTAGTTCAGTGTAGTGAACTGTAGTTAAATGTTGTGTCCTGTAGTTTAGTGTAGTGAACTGTAGTTAAATGTTGTGTCCTGTAGTTTAGTGTAGTGAACTGTAGTTAATTGTTTTGTCCTGTATTTTAGTATTTTATTTGTAGTGAACTGTAGTGTAGTGAACTGTAGTGTAATGTAGGGTACTGTAGTGTAGTGAACTGTAGTGTAGTGTAGTGAACTGTAGTGTAGGTTAGGGTACTGTAGTGTAGTGAACTGTAGTGTAGTGTAGTGAACTGTAGTGTAGTGTAGTGTAGTGAAGGGTACTGTAGTGTGTAGTAAGCA
>NC_051230.1:6731153-6923653 GCF_015220715.1 Pygocentrus nattereri | reverse complement strand
AAGGAATTAACAGTAAAGTGTGTAAAACGTGGATTCATTTCTGTGGAAATGTCCTAAAGCAGAAGTATCTGCCATTCTGAGGAAACCTCAATCCCTTACCACTACACCTACATTGAACTGAGTAAATGAAGGTATTTACTGACCACATCTACTAGGAAGTGCAAGGAAGTGGGCAACATGTGAAACTTCTTAGGTCTCAGAACGGTGAGATTCAACTTTGCTTTGGCTTTTAAATACTACATTTGGCCTGTTAACAACATATACCCTACTGTGTATGTGTAGGCAGTTTTAAAAAAGCTATTTACTAAGGCAATGAGTGTTTATTTCCCCAGAATAAACACTAATACTAGAATTAAAACAAAAGTATTGCTATATGTGATTTTATGTTTTCGGTAAGTTTGAACGCCCATGTTTTTGTCGATATTCTAAGTGAAAATTAGTTAACACACCCTCTACAGAGATGCACTTAGACAGGGTGTTTTGTTTTAGGGCACAGTTTCTGTTTATTTGCTGAGTTTAACAAATAGAAAAAAAAAAGGCATGAAATAGCGCCGGCTACATCCTGTGCTTTTTTTAGCAGATCAACAGTAACTGTGCAGTGAAATGTGCTCTCTGACCGGGGGTGCCAAAACGTTTACACACGCCTGTGTATATAACAATCTCACCTACTAAGAAACCTTGAAGAATGACTTTTTATCTACGCAGCACGTACACGTCAAGTTCCATTTGTGTGAAATGCTTACAGCATTTAGCAGACGCTGTTATCCAGAGCGACTTACAAGAAGAGCTCTGTCTGTCTAGAGAAAGTATCTTATCTAGTTACCGACAGGTTAGAGAGAAAGACGGTCCTGAGCTCAGATACTGATAGAAACAGAGTCACTGTAGATACAGAGAGAGAAATGAATAGAGTTAAACACAGAATAATACAATATAATACACTACAGTACACTACAATATAATACACTACAACACACTACACTACAATACACTACAATACACTACACTACAGTACAATACACTACACTACAATACACTACACTACAAAACAATACAAAACAATACACTACAATACACTACACTACAGTACAATACACTACACTACAAAACAATACAAAACAATACACTACAATACAATACAAAACAATACACTACAATACATTGCAATACACTACACTACAATACAGTACACTACAATACACTACACTACAGTACAGTACAATACACTACACTACAATACACTACAATACAATACACTACACTACAATACACTACACTACAAAACAATACAAAACAATACACTACAATACACTACACTACAATACAATACACTACACTACAATACAATACACTACAGTACAATACAATACACTACACTACAATACAATACAATACAGTACAATACAATACAATACACTACAATACAATACAAAACAATACACTACAATACAATACACTACACTACAATACAATACACTACAATACAATACAAAACAATACACTACACTACAATACACTACAGTACACTACACTACAATACAATACAATACACTACAGTACAATACAATACACTACACTACAATACAGTACAGTACAATACAATACACTACAATACAATACAAAACAATACACTACAATACAATACACTACACTACAATACACTACAATACAATACAGTACAGTACAATACAATACAAAACAATACACTACAATACAATACACTACACTACAATACACTACACTACACTACAATACAATACAGTACAATACAATGTGTTTTGCAGGACGATACATTACAATCAATACTTAACTGGGTTATTTAAGTGCTGTATAAAGAGATGTGTCTGTGTTTGAAGACGTGAGACACTCTGCTGTTCAGACAGCCAGTGGGAGTTCATTCCACCACCTGGGTGCCAGTACAGAGAACAGTCTCGACGCTTGTCTTCCACGCGCCTTGAAGGATGGCGGGTCAAGCCGAGCTGTACTCGAAGCTTGAAGGGCTCGTGGTTCAGTTCGAGATTTCACTGTTGCCATCAAGTAGGGAGGGTCTTGTCTGTTTTGGCTTTGTAGGCAGGCATTAGGGTTTTAAATCTGATGCGTGCAGCTACAAGAAGCCAGTGAAGGGAGCGCAGCAGTGGGGGGACGTGGATCAGTCGTTATTCTGTACACTAGGAAAATGAACAGTAATAAGTAAATATCCACATGAAAGAAATATGAACGAATTATTCTGCCATTGCAAAGGCAAGCAGGGTGCGAATGTTGATATGCAATTTAAGTGTAAAACACAGACTCTGCGTCTGAAATCTAAAATCTGAGCTATTCCAAAATGTAATCCACTTATATAGAAAATGACAAATATGGCTTTTAAGTGGTTATTTTATTTTGATGTTAAAATCACTTAATGTTACACCACTGACATTCTCATTGTCATGCATGAAGCTGTTGAAATTTTACTCAAAATGGTCAAAAATGTAAGAAGAAGTTTTGCTAACCGTCGACTCCTCAGAGCTCAGCTCTCTTCCTTTGAGATCCATACAAGAAGTAATGCAAAAGAAACTCCCTGCTTTTTTCTCTTTTTGTATTACATTTCATATTTCTCTCACTCCGCTGACCAAAATCACTGTCCAAGATTATTACTTTCAAAATAAGTATTTAAATATTTGTCCCATTAGTTTAACAGGCCAGACATTATTTTTAATGCAATTTTACAGTTCAAAAGCAACAAAATCGTTATTTCACATAAAAACATCAGCGTCTGTGAAGCCGCTCCTGTGACCTGCAGTTTTTCGTGCACAACATGACTAAATAAAAAAAAAACACTAAAATAAAAATTTAATGTCACTTAATTCTGAAACAGCACTAAGACTACAATGTCGTCAACATTCTGTGGTTTCTTCATATTTTGAGCTCATGTTCATGGATTTAGAGTTGTGGGACATCACACTGCAGTGGTTCAATGACTCAAATAACACAATTTTGTCAAACTGGCTGACTTTTGACAACAACCATAACAATATGATATGTTTTACTGTGGAAATGATGGACATATTGAAATTTAGTCACGTTAATATGGCAAATTTTTCAATGTAGCACACAGAACACTTCTATAGTCATATGCAAAGGTTTGCATGCCCCGGTCATGTTCAGTTAAAACAAGCCAAAACATTTTTAATACAGAATTACTGTGTATTTGCTGTGTGAAGGTTTTAGTCATCTGAGCAAATGTTTAAACAGTTGAGCTCAGCAGTGAGTTTATCATAATATACATAGAATAAAGTCGTATTCATAATTCAAACAAACATAAAAACGGTAAAAGGTAACAAGAACTTGGAAATGGGTAAACAAACACACACACACACACACACACACACACACACATATATATATATATATATATATAATATATATATATATAATTATTAATTAATATTCTATAAATTTTGTTTATTCAAATATTAACACTTTCCTCAGCAAATAAACACAAACTACACAAATAAATAGATTTTGAAAATGTGTCTTGGGTGCCTAAGACTTTCACACAGTACTGTATATGTGTGTTTATATATATATATGTATATATATATATAAATTCAGCAAATTCAGTAACTTACTCAGTATATATATACAGGGTGAGTCAAAAGTCCCAGGACACAGTTTTATCTTATTTTATTTTTTATGCTGTCACAAGCCTCCACGATGTGGTGCTGAAGGTGGTGTTTGTTTGTTTGAGATGACCCCAGAGATAAAAGTCGATAATAAAATAAAAAAATAAAATAAAATCAAACCTGTCCTGTGACTTTTGACTCACCCTATATATATATATATATATATATATATATATATATATATTATTTTTTTAAACTCCAATGTAAATAGAAATTGTGCAGCAAAATTTACAGAAAAACATCATATCTTATTTTCTCTTATAAAATCAACAAAACATGTCATTTGACCAGAGGGTGTTCAAACCTTTGCAAACAACTGTATATCAGGGCTGCCCAAAGTTTGGCCCACCAGAAAGTTACCCAAAGCCCCCCTCACCAAGAGAAAACAATCAGATGTTTATACTATACATTATATATAATATAGTTTATAAACTAGGATCATAAGTTTATATTCTATAAAAATGTATAATATTATATCGAATGAAACTCTTCTTTTCCTGTTTTTAGATTGTGTTTATAAGTGAAAACAAAATAATGTCTTGATTTGAAACCCACCCCCTTTGTTTATTAGTGTATAGTCTTTTTGGCCCCTGTCGCCTCTCCAGCAAAACCCAGCACGGCTTCGAAATCGTCAGCACTTCTTCTGTGTTGAAGTTTTTTTACGTATTTCCTATATTTTACTCTAGTTAATGTGTTTGTTCACTAATCACGTTTATTCACTGATTTATTCGCCTTCTTAACATGACCGAGCAACTCGGATTCTGATATGTAACTATACAAAATGATTATAAGAAGATTACCAAAGTTATGATTATGAAAACTGTAAAGCTGTAGGCTGACGGCGAGTGGAAAATATTATCTGTAGGTTATTTTTTACAGTAAACTTATGGTAAATAAAAGGAAACAGACATGACTCACACACGGACTTCCTCTGTTCATCCCTGTAGCTTTAAATATGCATGTGGATGTTTTAGCAGTACTCTCTAAAAAAAGATGGGGCGTCAAAGGTTCTTCGGTAAAGACAATTTGTTCTATATAGAACCAAAAAGAGTTCTTCTATTGTTACAATGTCAAGCTTTTTGGTGCGATGTTGAACCATTTTCAGGAATATAACATTCTCCATTGATAGAACCATTTCACCATGGGAGGGACATTAAAGCGTGCAAATGCTTGAGTGTTTATGGTTCTGTTGTCTTTACTGAAGAACCCTTTAAGAGTGCCGGTTTGGTGTCGTGTAAGGCGTCACTGTGATCCTGACTGCGCCTCCTCGCCTCTCGTGTGACGCTCTCTGAAACAGTCTGTCTGAGTTATTGATTCTGTCCTGCAGGGCTTCATATACGAGCCGTAGACAACTGGTCTCACCAAACCGATAGAAGAAGAAAAGCGTTTAAAATTAAAACACGCCTTTTGAAACTTTTACAAATTATGTTTTTCATTGTATTTTTTTAAAGTTCAAATGTTGTCAATATATATATTCTTTATCGCTGTTGTCATAATAAAACCTCATATCTCCAAAATGGTAACTTTATAGGAGAAGGAAAAAACCTACTTGACTTTTAATGGAAGTCAATGGAACCAGACGTCTTTCCAAGTCATTTTGAGCCATTTCATTCAGTCCATTCATCATGAGGGTTACACATAATGTAAAAGGAAATGGGCATTTTCCAATTATGTCCAAAAACTGAAAAACAGCCACTGATATATATATATTTTTTAATTGCTTTCAACTGTATAAAAAAGAGCTGGCAAAGATACAATCAATACATATTATTTCAGCCATTCATAATGATATTCATGCTATAACCAACAGCAGCTTTAAACCTCTAAAGTCCTGACTGTAACTCTGAAGTTCAATGTTTGTCAAACTTTTATCGATGCATCCAACGAGGTTGTTTATTTACTTATTTCAATAGAAATACAGCTCTAAACCTCAGAATAATAACCACGTTCTTTCTCTTCCAGCGGACAAACAAACATACAATTTCTTGGTGGGCCACCAAGAGCAGAGAAATCCTCTGAATCTCTGAAAGAAAGTTTGATGATGAAGCCCATAAATTTATGGCATTTATATTTACAAATATATATATATATTATATACTTATAAATTTATATTAGAACTCCGTTCTTGGTTTTATTTATTTACTTACTTACTTGTTTAACTGTATAAAAGTATAGTTCTCAACCTCACACCAAAAGATGACCCCTCTCTTCCCAACAAACAAACCCCTTTTTTTTTTTTCAAATTTAATTTAATTTAAGGAAGCGAGAAAGAGAGAAAGAAAGACCACTTTTATTTATTTAAGAAGCATTTCGCCATTCAAACAACCCTTCAAGCAAGCAAATGGTTCTTTAAGTGTTAATGGTTCTATATGGAACCACTGTCTTTACTAAAGAACCCCTTACGAGTGTATATATAACAACTTTGGGTAAAAAGAGTTCTTCACAAGAATATCGACTGATGTTAATGGAAAACAAACCTTGTATTCCTCTGTTAAATATGATATTAGTGATAGTACAGCATTGCTGTTCACTCCCAACAACATTTGTCATGAAAAATCATTTGTCATTTGTGCGTTGATTAATCATTTCGGTAACACTTTACTATAGGGTACTAGTCGTGAGGCTTTATGACACCTACATAAGCTCGTCATAACTGACATCACCCTACATAAATCTTCATAAATACTTATTCCAATAGGCATTATTCGTTATAAAGTTTACATTTGCCAGTTTTGATCAGTTAGATAAGGCAGTTTTTATGACCAATGATGCCCATTGGTATAAGCATTTATAAACATTTATGTAGGGTTATGTCAGTTGTCATGACAAGCTTATGTAGGTCTCTTGTAGCCTTATTAACAATACCCTACAGTACTACAGTCTTACCACCATTTCTAATGGCAAACTCTTCATTTTCATGTATATAATCACTCAGTTCTACTTATCAGAAATTATTAATCTAAATAAAATGCTGCAATAACTCACAACACATCTGATTAAGGAGGCGAGGAGTCACTACTTCCATTTCACCACGTCCACGTACTTTTAAACGTTTATGCAACCTGGCTCAGTCATTTAGAATAGCCCCTTAATTATGTTACAACCGCTATAATGAAAAGTAGCATGTACAGCAATCTGATAGACGTGTAAACAAATTTAAGTACGCCTGTGTAGGAGTGGTCTGCGTCTCTGAGTGACCGCATGCTGTCCTCCGCAGGTGTGAATGAGTGTCACTTTCTGCAGAAGCTGAAATGCCCCTACACCCCAGAGCAGAAGGGTCAGCAAAGGGTCTGGTGTAAGAGGGACAATGATAATCATGAGTGCTGTTCAGGCATTGCCTTCCAAGCAGGGGATACATGGATAATGGACGGCAAACTGAGCGTGCAGGACGACGGCCAGTCCTTTGTGGTGTCCGTCAACAGCCTGCCCCAGGGAGATGGGGTGTACTGGTGCGGCCTGAAGAACAGCTCCAATGTCATCGTCAAACTGGCCGAGAGTCAACTCTACTCCAGTAAGCCCACAGCCACTTCATCTCTTCACACTGAAGCCTGTCTTTTAGAACCGCTCAGTTCATTGAGATGTAAATAAAGTCTTTCAGAGTGGTTTGATGTGATGTCTCTGGAGAAACATACCAGAATTGTTTGACGGGATCCAGAAATCCAAAGCCTCTAAAAGCTCCCCCATAGAACGTTATTAGGTGAAATATTCATGAATACATTGTCTGATGCCTGAGACATTGTTTTTATGATAATCCTGGCTTAAAATGTATTTTAAAAGCCTTTTTTAAGATTTATCACTATTTTACCATTATCAGCATTATGTATAGAAGCATATTATGCTCACTGGTTGGTGTGAATAGTAAGTAAAATGGATATGTTTGTGTTGTAGACATCATGACTCCTGGTTCCTATCAGCACCACTGTAAAGAAATCAGAGTCCATGCGTTTTTCCACGGTGAACCGTTTCACATCAGACCACTCTGAAAGACTCTGTTCGCATCTCAGTCACTGACTAAGCAGAAATTTTGAAAGTTCCTTTAAATGATATTCAATGCTGCCTCAGTGGGCTGATGAAAGCAATCATTTTGAGTCTAAATATGTTGAAAAATCCAATTTTGCAAAGTTCAAAATACAAATTGAAGCTGATTTTCACAAAATTTTATACAATTTTACAAACATTTTTACAGAAACCTCTGGCAACCCCTGGCTGCATATCTACAGTCTTGAAAAGATGGTTCTTCAAGGGCTCTTTGCTAAAAACAATAGAACCAAGAACAGTCAAAGAACCCTTTGTATGATTAAAGGGTTCTTTGCACCGTGAAAGAATTCTTCAGATGGATCTGAAGGTTCTATCAGATGTCAGTAGAACCATCTACAGCACAGTAGTTTCCAACAGTCCGAACAACCCTGATACCATGCAAACAGCCTTTCAAGCAAGCCAGTGGTTCTTTGAGTGTTCATGGTTCTGTATGGAACCACTGTTTTGGCTAAAGCACCCTTGAAGAACCATCTTTTTTAAGAGTCTATATAACAATTTCAGGTCAGAGGAGTTCTTCAAAAGAATATCAACCGATGTTAATGGGAAACAAATGTAGTTTTCCTCTGTTAAATGTGCTATTAGTGACATGATAGTATTATTAATTAATACTATTATACTTTCCCAGGTATTTTATAATAGATTATAGATTTATTTTAGATTCATTTGAAAAGAGAAGAACAGAGCTTACCAGGCTTCAGCTCCTATACAGAGAGATGCACTAAGAAGTTCCACTGCAGGTTTATAGGCTACTTAGTACTTAAGTAGCTTTTTGACCAGTTACTTTTGTGCTCTTGTATTTTTCTACTCAAGAGGTACATTTGGAAAGGTACATTTACTTTTATGCGAGTCATCATCTCACCAGAGTAGCAAGACTTTTACTTGAATATTTGGTTTTAAGCTACTTTAATTTTTCTGCTAAAGTGAAGATAAGAGCAAGTACTTTTAAATCAAATACAACTATTCTTCTTTTTCTACTCAAGAAATGTTTTACAAAGAGTATTAATGTGTTCATTGTAATACAGACGTTCCAAAACAGATGTTTTGGACTTTGTCCAGCCCTGAATTTGCCCACTGTAAGACATACAGTCATGTGCAGAGGTTTAGGCAGCCCTGTTCCTTTTCTAGGTGAAAATAAGTGAACACATCTTCTGCACATTTTAACACACAATTACTGTTTATTTGCTGAATTTAACATATTGGGGGAAAAATAAATGGCCAGTGCAGAAGTTATGGCACATTATATATGTGTCAAAACAGGGTGTGAATTTTAAGTGTTAATCGCTGTGTATGTGAACGGTTACAGTGCTAGGGTAAATCAAATGTAGTTTTTTGTTGTGTAGTTTCAATTAGCAATAACAACAGCCTGGCAGTCCAGCCTGGCAGTCCAGCCCCGATAGTTCAGCACAGTAATTCAGCTCAGTAGTCCAGCTCGATTGTCTAGTCTGGTAGTCCAGCTGGATATTCTAGCCCAGTGCTCCAGATTGTTAGCCCAGCCCAGTAATTCAGCCCTGTAATACAGCTCGGTAGTCCATCCCAGTAATTCAGCCCTGTAATACAGCTCGGTAGTCCATCCCAGTAATTCAGCCCTGTAATACAGCTCGGTAGTCCATCCCAGTAATTCAGCCCTGTAATACAGCTCGGTAGTCCATCCCAGTAATTCAGCCCTGTAATACAGCTCGGTAGTCCATCCCAGTAATTCAGCCCTGTAATACAGCTCGGTAGTCCATCCCAGTAATTCAGCCCTGTAATACAGCTCGGTAGTCCATCCCAGTAATTCAGCCCTGTAATACAGCTCGGTAGCCCATCCCAGTAATTCAGCCCTGTAATACAGCTCGGTAGCCCATCCCAGTAATTCAGCCCTGTAATACAGCTCGGTAGTCCATCCCAGTAATTCAGCCCTGTAATACAGCTCGGTAGCCCATCCCAGTAATTCAGCCCTGTAATACAGCTCGGTAGTCCATCCCAGTAATTCAGCCCTGTAATACAGCTCGGTAGTCCATCCCAGTAATTCAGCCCTGTAATACAGCTCGGTAGTCCATCCCAGTAATTCAGCCCTGTAATACAGCTCGGTAGTCCATCCCAGTAATTCAGCCCTGTAATACAGCTCGGTAGTCCATCCCAGTAATTCAGCCCTGTAATACAGCTCGGTAGTCCATCCCAGTAATTCAGCCCTGTAATACAGCTCGGTAGTCCATCCCAGTAATTCAGCCCTGTAATACAGCTCGGTAGTCCATCCCAGTAATTCAGCCCTGTAATACAGCTCGGTAGTCCATCCCAGTAATTCAGCCCTGTAATACAGCTCGGTAGCCCATCCCAGTAATTCAGCCCTGTAATACAGCTCGGTAGCCCATCTCAGTAATTCAGCCCTGTAATACAGCTCGGTAGTCCATCCCAGTAGTCCATCTATGTAATCTAGCTCGCTAGCCTGGCCCAGTAGTCCATCTTGGTGGCCCAGCCTAGTAATACAGCTCGGTAACCCAGCCTAGTAATATAGCTTTGTAACCCAGCCCGGTAGTCCAGCCTCATAATCTGGCTCGCTAGCCCAACCCTCAGTAATCCAGCCTGGTAGTCCAGATTGTTAGCTAAGCCCAGTAGTCCAGCCTGGTAGTCCAGCCCTGTAATCTATCTTGCTAGCTCAGTCAGTCCAGTAGTCCAGCACAATAAACCAGCCCTGTAATCCAGCTCAGTAGTTTACCTTGGTAGTCCAGTGTGGTAACACATCTTGAGGATCTATCCTGTTAATCCACCTTGAAAAGCCAGCTTGTTATTTCATCCTTGCAATACAGCTCATTAGTCCAGATCAATAGTCCAGCCTGGTAGCACAGCTGGTACCTTGCCCTATTCGCACTGTGTCACTGATGCAATGTCCCATTCTTTCAAAGCACTTCTGCTGGGTTTTTTTTCTTTGTTCTTCATATCTTAACTATGACCTTTATTTATGCCGGTTTCTCTCCCAGTTCAGCGACCTGAGGCACCTCGCAAATAAAACCATTCATTTATATGATTTTTTTTTTGTGGATGTGATGCATTTAAAATGACAAACAAAGCAGCAGGACAGCACATATGACCAGCATCGAGCACATCAGGCTAGAGATAAACAGCACACGACTATCTGAACCCCATCACAACCAGCATGCTTAAAAACATCAGCACAGCATTCAACAAATACCGCTTAATCTACGAAATCTAATCTCAAATAAGACAGCGGAAGTCGAGCAAAATGAAACGCCCTCAAACTGCATATTTTGTTGATTTTGGACGTGAAAATGCGTTAACACATCCTCTACCCATGGGCGTCTTTGCCAGTTCTATTCCAATTTTTTTCAGGGTTTAACATTTTGGAAAAAAAGTACAATATAGAATGTGCCATAACTTCTGCACAGGCCACACTGTATGTTTTAACTTCTTCCCAGTATGTTAAATTCAGCAGGTAAACAGGATTTGTGCACTAAAATGTGTTCTGTGTAGAGAATATGTACATTTTGTTTCACTTAAATCAACAAAACATGGAATTTGCCCCAAACCTTTGCATACGAGTACTTTAGGCTATAGAAATCAAGATAGAGTACTGAGGCGCATCAGAAATCATTTTATAATCGCTCCGAAATCAAATCAAAATGTGAGGAGCTCAGATTACCCCCCCCACACACACACACCCTCCACCCCCACACACACGGAATATGCAATGAATTTTGATTCTTTTACAGCTCCTCCGGGTTTTGTTTGGGGCATCCTGCGCTGGATTGTGTTTCTGCTGTTGCTGCTGGCAGTAATTTCAACATGCATTTGTTCTAAAAGTGAGTACTTAGTTCCTCTGGCACAGTAGGCGTGCGTGAGCAGAGCATTACCACAGCTGCTTAACGTGGCGTGTTATGAGTTTAAATAAAGGAACTGCCTCAGCCTTTTCGTCACTAAACCACAAACACCATCCAGCAATGCTGTGTTCCATTAACAGACAGTGTTGGAGGGTGATGGCTCGCGCATGCTGGCTTCTAACTCACTCATTTCTCTCCCCTCCTAGGGAAAACCAGAAGAGAGGAGGTAGGTTACCATTCCCTGAAGCTATTATTGCACTGTGAAAAATTATAGCTCTGTGAAAAAGTGTTAGCACCCTTTCCTGATGTTCTTTTTAGTTTTGAATATATGTGACAGTGAATGGTTTCAGATCAGACAGTTGTGTGTGTTTTTATATATATATATATATATATATATATATATATATATATATATTTATACATAGGATGATTCAAAAAGTTTCATCCGATTTCGAAGCACCCTATTTTTACAACCGTGAGGCACTTAGGAACCAATCACATACTAATTGAAAGAGGGGGTCATAGATTGTCCTTCAGTCTGCGAGGAGATGGTCACCCCGAGCATATACACTGATCAGGCGTAACATTCTGACCACATCCTTCCACACTCCTTCCACATCCGTTTCTACACTCACTGTCCATTTTATCAACTCCACTTTCTGTATAGCTGCACTTTGTAGTTCTACAGTTACAGCAGTGGCGGACGAAGTAGACAAATCATGTACTTGAGTTAAAGTAGAGACACCCCAGGTAAAATATCACTCCAGTAAAAGTAGAAGTTCCTCCCTTTAGACCTCCTCTTGAGTAAAAGTACTAAAGTATTTACCTTCAAATGTACTTAAGTATCAAAGTAAAAGTACTAAAAGAGTAATTCTGGCTCTGATCTGGTCCTGTTATCATTTTTATAACCAGACTGGCTTCATGAACTCATTTCAGGTGAAAGTCCTCCAGCGTCTCTCTTGGTAAACCAGTCTTTTAATAGAACGTCATTAATTAGTGACGCTGACGTCTATTAAAATGATCAGAAGCACAAAACACTGAAGGTAAACAGTTTCCATCAGGGAGAACCGAGTGGCTCTGAAATCAGTTTTTACACACAAGCAAAGTTTCAGTTTCAGATTTATTTACAACTTAGTTCCAAGTTTAAGTTTAATAAAAACTGGCTTTAAACTCAGGATCACAGATGAGCTCCTTTACTATGTTGATCTGTAGGCGTCTGTTCATAAACATAAACCAGCCCAAACTCATTTACTATAAAATGAAATGGTGTTTGTAGAAATTCAGAAAAAAGCCGCGTCAGTCTCGACTGCATATGTGGACATATTTCTATATTGAGCTCTATTTACACAAAGTTAGGTTAGTTCATCATTTATGTTGAACAGACTCTCCCAAAGTTTTACGCTGCTGCGCTGACGTTGAACCGCGTGCTGCACTGGGTCGGTATGACCAACAGGTCAAAACCAGCTCTAAACAAAGTGACCGCTGGGCCCTGATTGGTGCTCTGGCTTTGCGCTTCTTTCGTTTTGACATGTTACGTTTTTATATACACAGAAACCAAAAGGAGCGACAGATTTCTCAAAATGTAGGAGGAAAAAGTCGGATATTAGACTCTGAAATGTAGTGGAGTGAAAGGAAAAAGTCGCCCAGAACGGAGAAACTTCAGTACAGATATACCAAAAAATACTAAAGTACAGAAACCAATTACATTTAATTAGTTACTGTCCACTGTACAGTATAAGTCTTATTTAATGCAATGACTTCAATCCTAATATGTGTGTGTGTGTGTGTGTGTGTGTTTCAGAAGAAAAACGAGCTGTATGAAAGCGTTTTGGAAGAAAAACAGCGCTGAAGAGAGGAAGAACCAGCTTTGTGAACACAGATAAAGCTGAGCTCTCGTCCAGATAGAATTTCCAACGAAGAATCAAACAGATTTATTTAGTCCTGTACCAGGCTTCATCGGTTTCTGTGCTGCACAGCATCACACAAGTACAGTACTGTGATAAAGTCTTAGGCAAATGATTTAAAACCAAATATCTCAGCAGTGAGTTCGTTTCTGTGTGTAAAAATTGCTAAAGCAGACATAAACAGAGCAGATAGTAACACAAACGTCTCGTTTAAATAAGCTGCTTTCTTATGAAGGTCTAGCTCCCGGTTTCTCCTGAATGCCAGCGTGGATTGGTTCTATTTTAACAGCGGCACGGTTGATTTAATTTAATAAAGCACTGATTGTCCAAACCCGGCGTTGGGTGATAACTACGAGAGGTATGAACATGTTCAAAGAAACACACTGACAAACACAGCAAAGGCATTTTCAGAGCACTGTATGCTCAACTCTACTCTTCACAAGTTTGGAATCACTCTGCATGTTAAGAATTTGTGTTGGGCAACAGCAATAAGTTAAATAAGGATGAGGATAAATTACTGAAAATATGTGTGTAGCATGTTTTCTTACAAAGATCTGCCTTAAAATACAATTTCACCCTTTGAAATGGGAGGGGTGGGGGGGGGGGGGGGGGGGGGTTGTTGGTGGGGATTGGCTAACGCACCAGGGAGACGTTATACCACGAATGTCCAGAGAGGCCATAAGGTACTTATAATTTTCAGGATTGTTGTCTGGAGATTTAGTTATCTTGTGATCTCAAGATAACAAGATTGCTAACTTTGTTGTTAAAAAAGTTGCATAACAAAGTTGTTATTTTAAGGTAACAAGTTCATTATCTTGTTACCTCAAGATAGCAATGTTGATATATTGAAATAACGAGTTAGTTATCTTGAGGTAAACAAGGTTTTCTTGAGATAACATGTTGTCTTGTGATCACAAGATAGCAATCCAGAAAATTATAGCAACAGCTCATGGCCTCTCTGGACTTCTGTATTATATTGCTCTTGTAATGCTCTTATTAAGCCTTAAAAAGCCTTAAAATGCTAGTAATTAATGGCTTATTACTACATTATTAATTAGTAACTAGAGTAAACCAGAAGGGAAACGTTTGTGAACAAACTTTAATTTGGTGAATGTGATATCCTCTGTGGTTGCCATGGTGTTGCTAGACCGTTGCTATGGCATCCCAGGTGATTGTTAAAGTGTTTCTAGGACATTGCTGTGGTATGCATACTGGTTGCTAAGGCGTCACTAGGTCATTGCTGTTATACCTGCCCTGGTGGTTGCTAAGGTGTTGCTAGGCCATTGTCATGGTATCCTTGCCCTGGTGGTTGCTATGGTATCCCTGTTCTGATGGTTACTATAGTGTTGTTAAGCAGTTGCTAAGGTGTTGCTAGGTAGTTGCTATGGTCTCCTTGTCCTGGTAGTTGCAAAGGTGTTGGTAGGTAATTGCAATGGTATCCCTGCCCTGGTGGTTGCTAAGGTGTTGCTATGTAGTTGCCATGGTATCCCTGCCCTGGTGGTTGCTAAAGTGTTGTAAGGTAGTTGCTATGGTATCCCTGCCCTGGCAGTTGCTAAGGTGTTGGTAGGTAATTGCAATGGTATCCCTGCCCTGGTGGTTGCTAAGGTGTTGCTAGGTAGTTGCTATGGTATCCCTGCCCTGGTGGTTGCTAAAGTGTTGTAAGGTAGTTGCTATGGTATCCCTGCCCTGGCAGTTGCTAAGGTGTTGGTAGGTAGTTGCTATCGTATCCTTGTCCTGGTAGTTGCAAAGGTGTTGCAATGATATCCCTGCCCTGGTGGTTGCTAAGGTGATGCTAGGTAGTTGCTATGGTATCCCTGCCCTGGTGGTTGCTAAAGTGTTGTAAGGTAGTTGCTATGGTATCCCTGCCCTGGCAGTTGCTAAGGTGTTGGTAGGTAGTTGCTATCGTATCCTTGTCCTGGTAGTTACAAAGGTGTTGCTAGGTAGTTGCAATGATATCCCTGCCCTGGTGGTTGCTAAGGTGTTGCTAGGTAGTTGCTATGGTATCCCTGCCCTGGCAGTTGCTAAGGTGTTGCTAGGTAGTTGCAATGATATCCCTGCCCTGGTGGTTGCTAAGGTGTTGCTAGGTAGTTGCAATGATATCCCTGCCCTGGTGGTTGCTAAGGTGTTGCTAGGTAGTTGAAATGATATCCCTGCCCTGGTGGTTGCTAAAGTGTTGCAAGGTAGTTGCTATGGTATCCCACGTGGTAAGTGTTGCTAGGCTGTTGCTATTATATATACATATAAAAATATTACACAGCATAATTTCCAGTCCCTTATACTGTCATTATTAAGCCGTATTAAACTGATAGATGTTAATGTATCAAGCCAAGCGCTCCCAATTAACAGGCTGCCCAGTACAACATTATTAAGGAGTAACTAGGGTGAATGAGGTATTTTCCAGAGCTACTGTAATCCTCATATGAAGTCTTATTCTTATTGACCTACTTTTAGACAACTTAGACAGTCAAGCTTAGTGCATATTAATGCTCATAGTTTCATCTATCACTGTTCAGCTTTATCACCTGCCTGCAAATGATTGAGTATGAAGAGAGCTCTGTTAATTAAAATGTTATTATTCAGACCAAGTCCAGCAGCGGATGAAGGTCAGGACCAAGGAAAAATAAAGGTTTTGAAATTCCTTCATATTTCAGGTCACATTATTAATAAATTAGTAGTCTATCAACCTGTTCAGCTGTGCATTCTGACTTTAGGAAGCTAATGATGGCTGAGTACTACTGGCTTGATAAGGTTTTCAAGTGTTCTGGAAAATGTTTGATTCACTGTAGTTACAGCTTAATAATGTAGTAATAAGCAGATAGTTAGGGATTAAGTACTGGTTAAAAGTGCCTTAACAAATATGTTATTTTACATATTATATATACACATATAACTGTTTCCCTATACTGATTGGTTTAAACCTTCCTATAAATAATTTGAAATTATATATATATATATATATATATATATATATATATATATATATATATATATATATATATATATATATATATATATATATATATATATATATATAAAAATCATTATGAATTGATATTAAATACAATTGTTTTATTCAAATATTAACAGTTTTCTCAGTAAATAAACACAAACTACACAAATAAATAGATTCTGAAAATGTGTCTTGGGTGCCTAAGCCTTTCCCACAGTACTGTATGTCCATAGACTTGCCTGCCTCACCGGAGTAAAATTCAGATGTTGCATTTTTAGCATATTTTAGCGGCTTTTTTTTTCAGCAAAGCACAAAAGCTGGAGCATGTGCCAAACATTGTTTATAATAAAATGAAGAAAACCAAAGCAAACGTGCTGGAGAAAAGTCATTGCTATATTTTTGTTTCTTTTCTTACACAGTTTTTGTGTGTGTGGAGTCGGAGAGGAAGCTAGTGGGCGTGTTGGTCGTCTGCTCAAAAGGTTTTTGCCATAAGTCACGCTGCATCTTCAACAGCAACTCAGTCCGAGTTGCCTACAGAAACACAGCAAAGTTCAAGTCACTCACGGCAATGCAAACAGAGTAGCACAGTCTTCTCTGCAACGTGTGTCTGACCTTCTGCTTGAAGCGTCGACCAAAACGTGGCAAACGAAGTTTAAAAAGCAAATGAACGTAGAAGAAACAAGTTCACCGCACCGGACAGTGTAACAGTGCTTGGTTTTAGGTGAATATTGACCAAAGCAAGAAGAACATTAATAAGAATAAGGATAGCAACAATAATCATAATAATAATAATAATAATAATAATAATAAGCCACTCATTATACAACAGCTTCATATTCCCACAGGTCATAATCAATCATCTTGTATCCAAGTAAGCCAATGTCCTCATGGCACCACAACATGCTCTGAACTTATAGCAACGTGGAAACATTTCCGAAGTTGTTCTGCATTAGAAATTTCCTGCAAGAACACGGATTCCATCGCTGCTGTGCTCTGACTTTCTTTAAGGCAGCTGGACATGGTGCGAGGTTTACACGGTAAAGCCGTAGTATTGTTGTAGGTGGGCTATTTAAAGAGGCCAATCACATATACACTCACTGCCCACTGTATTAGGTCCATCTACCTTGCATCTGTGCTCAGTGTTTTTAGAACAGCCACCAGCGTGAGAGCTGTTGTTCTTGGTTTTCCACAGCAGATCTACTTGATGTATGAATGTATGAAACACGGGCCAGTTCATATGTAATGCAGCGATTTAAAAATATCCTTTTTATGCACTGAAGTCAATGAACTCCTTAATTTACACTTACAGGCCAACCCTTAAAATCTACACCATGTATTTACTGTTACATTCCAAAGTAATCATGAATATTGTTTTGAAACCTGAAAAAAACTGGGGTATGGATACCACCCCTTCGCCCCTTCGCCCCCCCCCCCCCCCCAAAAAAAAAAAACAACAAAAACAAAAAAACTCAGTAAGGTTACACAGACGAAATACAGTATACAGCACAGTTCACCTAATACACTGAAACCAAATGTACAAAATAAGGACCCGCAGCCATGCACCAAATGTTAAGAGAGACATGCTCTTCTGCAGCTTTCTTAGGCTTTTATATGAGGGCAACCAAGAAACGGATGCGACTGTAGCAAAGAAAAGCATATAGGAGTTTGTTTTAGGAGTGGTTACCCCAGAAAAGAAAAAGAGCATACAGTAGAAAAGCCAGCAGGGAGCCGGTCAATATTTCACAAATAATAATAACAAAAATAAGAACGAGCTGCAAAAAGGTGGTACTGGTACATGCAGGATGCAGCAGTTCTCAGTGGCTTCTCCACTTATTGCAGTTTGAGTGCTGGAAGATGTCCACTGCTGACCTCTGTGGTGAAAACCAGAAGTGAAAGTCAGTCTCAGTCTCTCTCTCTCTCTCTCTCTCTCTCTCTCTCTCTCTCTCTCTCTCTCTCTCGAGCATGTTGCCATGTAATGTGAAATGCCACGTGTTTCTTAAGGACTTGCTGAGGCCACTATTGCACATACAGGTTGAGTCATGTCTCAGCATGCCTGGCCTTCTAAAGCTCCTCGTAGTCTCCCTCCTCTCTCTTGGCTGACCCTTCCCCTCCAGCCAGGAACGCCTCCAGGTCGTCCAGCTCGCCCGTTTTTTTGCTGCGGGACTTTTTCTTCTTCTTCTCCTTCTCTTCTCCTGCTCCTGCTGCCTCCTCTCTCTCCTTTTTCTTCTGTTTGTGCTTCTTCTTGCTGCTTTTCTCTTCATCCTAGACAATATGGCCATGCAAACGTTGGCGTTAGTAAGGCCCAGTCGCATTTCACCCTCGCCCCAGCCACTTAGCCCTAACCCCTCTGTCTTGTGCATTCATAGGGGAAGGGTGTCCTGATTTTTGTTGGGACAGAGGGGTAGGGCAAAGTGTTGGGGCTACATGGGCCTCTAAACTGAGGTTTTTTCAGAGGCGCAGTCAAAACAGGGTTATGAGAAAAGAAAGACTGGCAAGGCTGCGCGAGCGGAACTCAAAGAAACCCAAATGTGAGAATTTTCTCTGTTAAAAATGTCGATAATCATTGTATTGTCTTAGTTTAGTGTCGTTTCAATGTTTTACGGTTAATTTCTTCATAACAAGCATTAAAACTTGCTAATAGAATGCTCATCTATGCTCGGTAGCTAGCTAACTTACTTTCCCGTTCCACCTTAAATAGTCCAGCAGTTCTGATGCCTGAAGTGACAATGTGACTGCTGCTCTATTTAAAGTGGAACTGGGAAATTCAAACGAGAAGTTGGTGAATATCACTGAAGAATTACGGGTGGGTGATAATAAATAATTGCACCCCCTCTTTGAAGGCACATGATGTCCTAAATGAAACTAAAGTCCAGCAGTGATGAGCTGAACTTCACCCTCCTCTGCCGACGTGAAGTGATATTCTTCTTTATTTAAGGGATTTCAGCCACTACCCTTTGTAACACAGGTCCAAGGGGCAAGGTGACACCCGAAAACAAGGGGTAGGGGTAAAAATGAGAAATGGACTTGGCCTAAGTTTTACTTTCAGTGTTTTTTTCCACTAAAATTCTTAATATTTTTATTTTAATCATGGATATTCTCCAAATTACCTGAAATGACCTATTTTTAAGTTTCCCCTTCCACATTAAATGGTGCAGCAGACACATTCAGTTGCCAGAATTTTATTGCTGCTCTATTTAAGGTGGAACAAAAAAAATGTAGAATAACAAATAAGAAGCCAACCTCTTGAGACAGGAAACGGCATTTGGCACTGTTTTTGATGGACCAGTGGGGTGTCAGACATAGTAGACATCTATATATTATTTAGCTTTGTTTTTACTATTTCTTATGAAAAAATATTTCAGATTTATTTTGGTTGTTAAAAATGGTTCTTATTAAAGGGTTAAACTGGTTTTACTTCTATCCATCTATCTTTGTCTATCCATCCATCCAGTGATATAGGGGTCATTCTCCATTTGGAGTGGGAAACCACGTCACAAAGGTTGCAGGGCTTAAAAGGATACTTAAAACATTAGGCACAGCTCTAAAAGTCGGCATGTACGTTTACACAGTTGACCTCATTAATTAATACCTTTTCCTTATGATTTTTCTTTTTTTATTGTTTCACAGTCGCTCTACCTCTGCAAAATAACTCATCACAAAACCAATTCACAACTTTTGAGAAACCATTTTTAACATAAAGCAATATTTTTAAGAGGCATAACTGAGGAATTTATACAGAACAGATTCATGTTAACTGTTTACATCATTAACGTTACACTACATTTAAAAATTCATTTGTCGCAGAGACTTTGGTCACTGGTGTTATGAGGACCCTTATTTTACATTTTAACAGAGTATTTTCAGCTCTATTAAACTGCTTCTTTGGGTCGAGGCTCATCAGAGAGGAAGCATCTCCAGGCATCTTTTTTTTTTGCTGATTTTACACATATGGTGTAACACCAGTGACACCACAGTCACTGGTGTTACACCATATTCATACAAAATATACATATTCTGCAAAATATGTCTGGAACTAAGCTCTCCTTTTAGCATGTATGGTAATAGGAGATGTTACTGGACAGATTTAGATTATTTAGCTTTGGGATAAAAGAAACGGATTTTTAAAGAACGTATCCACCCGAATTCCCACTCCAAAAGGAGAATGACCTACATACTGCAACTTGCAGAGATTTTAATGATACTGTGTTATACATTTTGGCTGTAGCACCAACAACGACGTGGTCTATAAATAAAACTGACTCATGACTTCACATTACAGTTAATCAGATATTTCTAATTTGCTTGATATGAGATTCCTGTTTAAAAAGTAGAGCAGCTCTGCGTGAACAAAATGATCAGAATGTGTCTATTACATTAATTCTATAATGTTATTTCTTTGTGTGAACAGACTAGGGCAGTCGTAGGCTGGAGGTGGAGTAAGGCTGGAGGTTAGGGAACAAGCCTTGTGGCCTGAAGGATGTCAGAATGTGGCTGATGGGCAATTTGAGGCACTTAACCCCCAGGTGCTGCGGATAGGGCTGCTCACTGCCCCCTAGTGTGTGCGCATGTACTCACTACTGTGTATGTGGTGTTTCACTGCCCGGATGGGTTAAATGCAGAGGTGAAATTTCCTCATTGTGGGACTCATAAGGGTCACTTAATAATAGAAGCCCAGGGTTCACGTGAACTAAAAAACTGGACAGAGCTTGTAGCTGGTCACTGTTGCTCATACAGTTCTTGGATTTTGGTCACACTGGAGGCTCTCGAGGGAGTTTTGTATGTTTTAAGTTACATTTGTGTGCTGTGAATCGTTGTGATGGCAAAAACTCATCTCCACGAAAATGTACGGGCATGTAAAGACAGAGAAACTGAGTAAACAGCAGTCAATTCTATCAGAAACACACATTAACGATGGCAGTTTTATGGTTGGAGATGACGAGCTGGTCCCGTTATACCATAAACAAAACTCAGCCACTCGAAAGGCCAGAGAAACAGACTAAATATGAGTAACACAAAGGTTTCTTTTTTCACCTCTTTAGTCTTCTTCTTCTTCTTCTTCTTCTCCTTTGTGGAGTGCCTGCTTTCCTTTTCTGCAAAGATTATAAGAGAAAGAGCATTAGAGCTTTCAGATAAAGTAACACCGGATTCAGTGTGGTTATCTATCTGAATCCAGGAATCAGACGATCCTGCGGACTCTCTCTGTGAAGAACTTGCCTTCTTGCTCATCACTGCTGTCTTTGCTCTTGGGGGTCTTCTCCTCAAAGCCCAGGCCGAACAGGTCGCTGTCATTCTTGTGTTTGAAGGAGAGGATCGAGGCCTTCGGAGGCTCCAACACCTTCGTCGGGACGAGCTCATCGTCCGAAAGGTCAGACAGATCTGCTCGGACTGGAAAAGCCTCCTTCGGGGAACAGAAGGAGGAACAGAAGCAAGAAGTCAAAAATCCATCCCAACAGAAGCTACCAGTCCTACAAGCATCATATACATCTATCAAAACACAAAGCCACTCTTTAACCCATTAGCAGCAACTTTCCAACAAATTTCCAAAACATTCATAAAATTTCTCAGAATGTCTGAAATTAAATTAGTCATTTTTAATATTTTTACTACTGTAATCATGATCTATTTACAGCAATTGCTAGAAAGTTATCTGCCTCAATTGTGAAATATGGGTATTCTGGAGGCTAATTTAAGGAAAAATGTAATAATAATATTTAGGAATGCACTGCTTATGCATTTTAATCAATGATTATGATTTATTTTGGCTTTTTTTCCCACTCCAACACAATATAAACAATTTCACCTGACGTTTATCCTTTAGCCTGTATAATTTCTCCAAACTTTTTTCAAACTTTTCAAAATTTTATTAAAAATTTTGTAATTTAATTTCAACTCATGTTACCTCTCTTTGTATATATTTTGGTTATTTTTTATTGTTTAAATTGTTCTTATTGTTCTGCTTTTGTTTTTATTGTTTATTACTTGCTTAATTTTTATCATTACTTTCACAGCTCTATTTCATTTTAATTTGATTTCATTTCATTGTATTTTAATCCGGATTCTTGTTATTAGATGCTTCGTTTTTACTACCGACAAAGAGAATTCTTCCTCAATGTACTTCAGAGTATAAAGTTGAGATTGAATTAAACGGACATGCATATTTAAATATCATGAATCAAATGAAGTAATATAACGTTACTGGCCATTGAATACAACACAAAATCATACAAACAGCAACATTCAAGTACAGCACAAGTGCATTTGCCTGCCTCGCCTTCCCTTACCTGTAAATTTACCTTACCACAAAGCAGCCACAACATAAAGAATACATAGGCCAATTTCATGTTTTCAGCAAAAGTCTATTCATTTCAAATCTTGGCTGATCCTGAATGGGTTTTCCTAATTATTCCCTCAGTATTATTGAACTTAGTGAGTCCAAGTTATTGAACTGGGTGACTGAACTCTCGACTTCTGAATAAAAGTGTCCACAAACATGGTATGAAAAGACTTGTATTCATTATCATACCATCATCATCATCATACCTTATCAACCTTCTGGACACGTTCCTCCTCGCTCTCGAAATCAGGGTCGTCCATGACGAAGGACAGCATCTGAGCCACTGGAGCCTCGGGGTCGGTATCGGAGGAGTCGCCCTGAGCTGAAGCCGTTTTCCTCTTGCTGGGATGGACCGGCTGCTCTGCAGGGGTGTGTGTCTGTGTGTGTGGACTGTGTGTAGGCTGTGCAGGTGTTGGGATTAGTATAGAAGGCTCTGTGTTCTTGCTGGTGTCGCTCGTATTGGGCTGGACTGAAGACTCAGTCTCCAGAAGTTTGAGTTTGTCCTCCAGTGATGAACTCAAATCCTCCCTGAAAGAGAAAGAGGATTAGCCTAATTAGTACGGTGAAAACTGAATACCTAAGTCAGACACGTCTGGGCTGTAAATCTGTAAATTTAGTCTGGCAGAGAAACTATTGTCCTTACAAAGGATCACAATAGATACGCTAAGCTTACAGGGGAGCGTTGAGTGTGAGCTCCACATCATCCTGAGCAACGGCTGGTCGAGCTCCGTCCT
Organism: Pygocentrus nattereri; assembly: GCF_015220715.1. Classification (NCBI taxonomy): domain Eukaryota; kingdom Metazoa; phylum Chordata; class Actinopteri; order Characiformes; family Serrasalmidae; genus Pygocentrus; species Pygocentrus nattereri. The sequence continues at coordinate 6,900,216 of NC_051230.1, read as the reverse complement.
CTCCCTCATCGCTGGACAGTGTTAAGTCCAGATTTTTACTGAGCACAGACGCTCTGGGCTCCTGCTGCCTCAGCTCAGCATCATCAGGGTCCAAATCATCCTGAAATCCAGCCACCATCGGGTTACCCTCGCCATCACTGTGTTGGGGAGAGAGAGAGGGGGGGGGGGGGGAGAGAGAGAGAGGGAGAGAGAGAGAGAGAGGGAGGGAGGGAGGGGGGGGAGAGAGAGAGAGGGGGAGGAAGGGAGGGAGGGGGGAGAGAGAGAGAAAAGGACAGAAAATGACAGGGAGAAAAAAGGGAAAAAACAGAATAAGAGGTGAAAAACATTGTGAGGAAAAAAAACAGACAGAAAGACAGGAAGCAGGACACACAAGAAAATAAAGAAATAAAGTCAGAAACATGAGAGACAAAGATTGGAAATGAAAAAAGAAAAAGAAGAAACAAACAAAAAAGAATGAAAGAAAGAAAGAAAGTAAGAAAGGCATAAAGAAAAATGAAAAAAAAGAAAAGCACAGAACAAAAAACACAAATTGTAAAAAGAAAGAAAGAAAGAAAGAAAGAAAGAAAGAAAGGGAAAATGAGAGAAAAAGAAGAAACAAAAAAGAAAGAAAAAGAAAGAAAAAATAAAAAAAGAAAAGCACAGAAAGAAAAACACAAATTGAAAAAAGAAAAGAAAGAAAGGGAAAAAGAAAGAGAGAAAAAGAAGAAAGAAAGAAAGAAATAAAGAAAAAGAAATAAATGCATAAAGAAAAATGAAAAAACAAAGAAAAGCACAGAAAGAAAAACACAAATTGAAAAAAGAAAGAAAGAAAGGGAAAAAGAAAGACAGAAAAAGAAGAAAGAAACAAAAAAGAGAAAGACAGACAGACAGACAGACAGACCATAAATGCACAGAGACGGTATGTACAGCGCAGTTCAGGTAGATGTGGACAATCATCCAAAGTGAATGGAGACGTGAGGTCGTTTCTGTTCTGATGTTCACTGATTTATACTGACCACACCTGATTTACGTAACCAGATCAAGCTCTGTTCTACCTGTCACTGTCCAGGCTGGCCGCCTGTGGCTGGGCGTTCATACTGGCTTTGGCGCTGGATGGCACGCTGTCCTCTAAGAAACTCTTATCCAGTCTGTCATCGGGCACAAAGTCATCCACACTCTGAACGGTGGGCGGTGCTTCAGGAGCCACCGGCTCCGCCTCTGCAGAAACAGAAAAAAAAATACATATTAAAACACAAAGATTTACAACAGAATCAACACTGACGTCATCGTTTCCTGACATCTATCAGAATTAATAAACAATGTTTTGATTGGAGTGCATTCCTTTGAATTACTCCTTTGATCTGTGAAGTAATAAACACTGACAGGAAAGAGACTTCGACCCCCATTAATCCCTCAAAACTGAATATGGCAAACCTAAAAAATGTAGAAATAAGATATTTCCTAACTGCTTGAACAGAATAATGCAGGGAATAAGACACTTTTTTTGCCAGGTGGTAGCAAAACATGCAGAACAAAGGGACTTGAGTCAAGAAAAACTCTTCTTTCCTCTTTCTTCAACCTTTTCAACTCCTTGAGACCACCGGTGGATCCAAAACGCTCTTCATCATGTTCTTCATAACGTTCATATTCCATAAGCTCCATTCAGAAGCTGGGCGTCGTGTGAGGCTGTAGCTCTTCTCTCCAGTCTAATAGACGGTGATGTCATTTTAAACCCTTATAATAAAAGAAGCTGAACTCAGTTTGTTTTTCTACTGAAAGTCGACCAGTTTTTCCCCAAATCTGGGCTCTAAACTACAAACAGACGGCGTCTCTTCACTGATCTGCTCTGGAAACATCACTTTTAGAAAATAACACAAAGAGCGTCGGAGATTTCAGCAGTAAATTGTGAGCATTTAGTGATATGTGGAGATCATAAAACACGTTCTGTTCATTTGAGGGGAGCTTTTAAAATAAATTTTAAAAAATTATTTAACATAGTTACTGAATAATTTGCCTTATGATTTGTCCACATACATTCAGATGGACAAACCAAATTATACCCTGGTCAATAAGAGATTAAAATAAAAGACTTTGATGTAGTTTCTACCATTTACTCTCCAGCCCATTTATGGAAAGTAAGAATGCTTTTCTGCTGTTTTCATGACGTCACAAAAACCAACACCTATTAAACCTACAACAGGTTAGCCCCACTTATTCACACAGACCGTTTCCTGAATGAGGCGCTGTACAGAGAAGCCAATCAGAACAGAAGTCATTTGCATATTTCAGTCATAAAGGTACAGTCACAAAAACAGCTTGCTGAAACAGCATGTTAGGGATGAAAAGAAATAATGACCACATGTGGACCTCAAGGGGAAAAACAAAAAGGAAGACATGGGTCTTTTTGCTTGAGCACAATGTCTTCAGTCATTACAGTACATGAACTTTCTGTGAGGCTACAAGCTCCAGTGATGAGGCGTCTGCTCACATCTTTAACTAACGCAATTCAGAAGTGCGGCTCTAACGATCAATCCTCAGCTTTTTCACAAGAAGCTCGCGGTTTTTCCTCTACAGTTGTTCGCAGCTTGCTGGCGTCTTTGACATTCTGCTTCCTCGTGGTGCAGTGGGGTGGGGGGTTCAGAGCCCCCACAGATGCTGGAATTCGAAATTGGTCTTGTGATACTTTGCAGGAAAAACCTCATGATGTTCACGAGCGCTAATCCTTTCCGTTATTCTGCGTCTTAGAGGGTCTAGCCTAGGGCAACCTCTCAAAATATGACTGTGCATGAGCCTGTGCAGATATGTAAACAAAACATCCCTTCAAGACTAGCATGCCAATGTGATACATAGACACCAAGTCACTGAGCTGCATTTACTGCGTCACGTTTTCATCTACATTATCTTATTTAATGGATTTTTTTCTGGATGCATCCGCACAGTATCAGCTCTTAAAACTAAAAGGGCCTGAATTTGCTTTCACTCTTAAAATGACATATAAAGTAGCTAATGGATAATGTGCAGTACTGCTTTAAGTCTTAAGATTAAGAACTGTAAAATAGGCCAGCAGTTTCATAATAAAGCGGTTAAAAATAAATGTTAGAAATGAGCGAGTTATTTCAATGCATGGCTAAGAAGTAAATTCAAATCTGTTCAAAGTTAATTCAATGCAGCACTTTCCCTGTGCTAGTTATAATCCCCCTTCTACACGACAGCAGTTTGTCACACACTCACCTGTTACGGCTGCGGGTGGTTCAGGGGTAGGGGCCGATCCAAACAGCCTGGAGATGAAGCTGCGTTTTTGTGGCAGCGGAGCCGGAGAGGGGGCCTGGACCAGGGCCGGAGAAGGAGCAGGAGCAGGAGCAGGAGCAGGAGGGGGGGACGGGCAAGGGGCAGGTCTCTCTGGACTCTGGGCTGTGGGGAGGGGTGGTGGAGGCGGGGAGGGAGAAGAGGAGGGAGACTGAGGGCTCTGAGCGAGACCTGCGGGCTGCTGGGGCGTCCCTGGACTGGAGCTGCCCGTGGAGCTGCCCCCTGCCGCCACGATGGGCGACTGCGAGCCTGAAGACGGACTCTGACCGTTCGCAGCACTTGGGGAGCTGTAGCCTTTAGTACGGGTATCCATCATCTCCAAAAATCTGCATTGCAAACAGATGCGTTACGTGTTTAATTAAAGGGATAATTTGGCCAATCAATTTTACTATTATCACAAACACAGTTTATCCGCCACGACACACTGTTTGAGATGTAAACAAAGCCATACGGTTGGTAAAATGGTTCATTGTAGAGAAATGTAGAAATGTAGGCTTCTTAACAGTGGTGGTGATAGAATCCAGGGGATGCGCTGTCTAAAATGTCATTTTAGACTTTTATGTAATAAAAATTAGTAAAATAGACTTGTTTATGTTATTTATGATAATCTGATCACCTAGGTCTGATTATTCCTATTTTTAGAGTTAGAGCAATGTGAGATTCCACTATAAACACACTCTCAAGCACTGCCATGACAGAATGGAACAAATTCCATTCTTCAGAGTGACGTAATTAGATTGGTGGGAATGCAGCATCAGGAGTGATGTCTAAACAGCAGAGCAAATGCCTTAACCACTTTGCTATAGAGCCAATTAGAAAGCACATGCACAGCTCTAAGGCTCCTTTATCCTTATTAACTTACTAATTAACCTGTAATAATGCCTTAAAAATCATGACTGATAGCAGCTCCAGGGTTGTACGTAAGAGGAGTGAGGCAGTACTGGCTAGTGTTGCAGTTACAGACTGTAGTCCATCTGTTTCTCTGATACTCTGTTACCCTGTTCTTCAGTGGTCAGGACCCCCATGGACCCTCACAGAGCAGGTACTATTTGGGTGGTGGATCATTCTCAGCACTGCAGTAACACTGACGTGGTGGTGGTGTGTTAGTGTGTGTTGCGCTGGTCTGAGTGGAGTTTTTAAACACCTCAGTCACTGCTGGACTGAGAAGAGTCCACCAACCAAAAATATCCAGCCAACAGCGTCCTGTGACCACTGATGAAGGACTAGAGGATGATCAGCACAAACTGTGTAGCAGCAGATGAGCTGTCGTCTCTGACTTTACAAGGTGGACAGACAAGGTAGGAGTGTCTAATAGAGTGGACAGTGAGTGGACACAGTGTTTAAAACTCCAGCAGCACTGCTGTGTCTGATCCACTCAAACCAACACAACACACTCAAACACACCACCACCACCACCACATCAGTGTTACTGCAGTGCTGAGAATGATCCACCACCTAAATAGTACCTGCTCTGTGAGGGTCCATGGGTGTCCTGACCACTGAAGAACAGGGTGAAAGGGGGTCACAGATGGACTACAGTCTGTAACTGTAGAACTACAAAGTGCAGCTATACAGTAAGTGGAGCTGATAAAGTGGACAATGAGTGTAGAAACAAGGAGGTGGTCATAATGTTATGCCTGATTGGTGTACATAGTATATACAAGGCCTGTGGTCCACAAACCCACACAGACATTCTTACATCTCATAGTTCTGGTCCTCTGTCTCCTGCTGGACTGTCAACTCCTCTAGCGTGGCATCCATATCCAGCTGATTGGTCTCCAGCTGCCGTAACAGTGTCTCTCTCTGCACACATCATCATCATAATTAACAGCAATAAAATGAACTGCACATTATTCCTGCCACTAATGAAGCTCCTCAGCAGACCAATTACAAGAAGTGAGATGGTAGCTTGATAATGTTACACACTGGCACATAGAGAAGGATTCACATGGCTGAAGATCTAATTCAGGGATGTCAAACTGCGGTCTTGGAAGGCCTGCAAAGACTAGAGTTTACTCTGCTCTGTTCATAAAGTTTTTGGAGCTGAGCTGATGAGATGGATCAGGTTTGATAACCCTTTGAAGTCTTATTACTACAGTCATTTTTCTGTATCATTGGGTTTGAGTTAGGGTGTGTTTATACTTTTAGTTCATCTCTCTTCACATATTGTTCCATTTTAATTTTGGTTGGCTTAGTGTTCACACAGGCATATTTAACATCCAACCAAAGATGTAAACAAAAGTCATACATAAGGGGCTGCTATTGGTTAATGGACATTCCCCGTTACATTTTGTCTCGACACTCTTACGATGTTAAACAGCCATACAAACAACCATAAAATATATTTTTTTAATATAATTTCTTTTAGAACCATTTTGCCAACTGTGTTTTCCACACTGGGGAATTAGACCTCCACATTTAACCCATCTGTGCAGTGAAACACCCACATACATGCACGCTAGTGAACGCACACACTAGGGGGCAGTGAGCACACTTGCCCGGAGCGGTGGGCAGCCCTATCCACGGCTCCCGGGGAGCAATTGGGGGTTAGGTGCCTTGCTCAAGGCGACTTCAGTCATGGACTGTCAGCCGAGGGGATCAAACCGGCAACCTTCCGGTCACACGGCTGGTTCCCTAACCTCCAGCCCACGAATGCCCCCAAACATGATGTAAAGAGTTCATTCTCTTGTACAAAGGTGAAAAAACACAGCCTAATTTGTAAACTTCTGGGAGATCATTTGAATTATTCCTTTGAATTTAATAAAACAGCTGGATGAAATCCTGGTTATTGACTTCTAAGGCTATATTGCATCCAAGTCTGTTGAACCTAGGAGGGCTCTAAACTGTACAGTACTCTGGCCCTCAAAGATAGAAATCTGACACCCCATATCTGATTGCTGTCAGATATATGAAACACTGGGCCTCCTCAAAACCTTAACAACGAGGGGTGGTTACACTCCAGTGAACAGTGTCCATCCTAAAGCCTTTAAAAAGTAAGCTCTAATGATCTCCAGGCCAGTCTAAGGGGTCTACAGTGAAGATATAACCATATACTTCTTGCACCCTTACAATAAGTGACTCTTGAACTTTAGGGCCTCTTACCTGAAGTTGCAAGAAAGGAATGTTGAAAAATCGGTGCAAATATTTCAGGCCGAAGCCGTTTTTCATGGAAGACTCAGCATAGTGAATGTAGGAAGAGCCCAGCGGTCTGTACAGGAAAAAAGGAAACATGAACAATCATCAAGAACCTGAACCAGAATCAGAAAACACTTTATTCCGCACATTGGGCTTAGATAAGGCCCAGTTTTGGACTAAACTGCAGTGCCAGTGGTGTTTTACCCTTAAAATCCCATTTTATCTAGGCTTAGGGTTAATCGGGGTCTGGGAAACCGGCCCTCTCCGTACTTCTTAGGGCTGCACTTATATGGAAATACAATTCCAAATATTTATACAAAGGATAAAGTGGAACTACACCTACCTGAATTAGCATTACAGATAATTATAACATGTATAACAAATGCAGACACTTTAGCACAGTAACCCAGCATCCTATAAACATTATGATCTTCCTGCGTACAATAAACATATCAAATATTGGTTTGATGTATCAGTCAAATGTAAACATCTGCTCAGTGCTGCCAGAAGCAGATACTGATTTGGATCTGATATCAATTTAAATCCCTAGAATTTGTCAAGACGTAGGTACACAGAACAAATAACATTCAAGATACAAAGACACAGAACACTCAAGACGCAGAGAGAGAAAATACTGTTGATGGGCAGTTGTTTATTGTGCTGTAACAGGTGCCATAATTAACAAAAATGTATGAATCAAGGAAACAAGCACCAAAACTGGTGGATTTCTGGAGGACAGTAAAGATGGCCATATTCGCACAGAGCAGCAGGTTGTTGTACCTGTTGAGGCTGGCAATGAAGTCTCTGATGTCGTCAGGCAGGATGACCCTATGTTCACCCATGTCTCGATGGTTGCCAAGCACGCACACTGGAACGTGAGTCGGCACTCTGGGTAACTCTCGCAAAATGTAGTTATAAGTCCTGTCCAAAAAATGCATAATAAAAACAAAAAAGAACATACATTATTGCCTTCAATAAAACACTTATAGCCAACCAGAAATCAAAACTTATGATTCATCATATCATGTTTTCCTGTGATCTTCCTTCAAAATGTAATAACTATGGCCACTGCTAAAGCTCCATAGGTGCTTGGATCCCAAGGATCGCCACTTGTGATACAGATGTTCATTTAGGTCTCACAGCTGTCGTAACAATACACAGAAATAAACACTTTTAAAAAAGCAATTTCAGAGGAAAACTAAATGGAGGTTGACTGTCATGGCTGTTTATAATGAAAATTTACACTTAATTACCTTTTTTTTGTCCACCATTCAAAAGATATTGAAAGGAATCTGAATATGCGAAAATGAAACCAACTTCACCAACAAAACCACTCCCTTTTTGCTAAATCTTAGTGCTGATTGGCCAATAATAATTACCTACTATATCCGTGGGTTAAATAATGACTGTGCACTGCTACCGTGTTGTGTTTTTTTGCATGGAGCACCATTCAAAACAGTGAATTCTACCAAAAGGTGATGGGTTTGCATGTACGATGATCTACTAATGAGACTAAATCTGTCGTATTAAGTTGTCCATTCTCCACCAGGCATAATCACAGCTCCATGATGCCTGGTGTCACATTTTATTGCTTTACAATTTCAGAGTGTCACAATGATTTTATGTTTTATTCCATTTATTCCATCTATTTTTCTTTCTGAAGCAATCAAAAACACAATTTCTTATAATAAATAACAATCATAAACATATTCGACAATATTGATCACAACAGTGGTTCCACATGCCAGTGTAAGGCATCCCAAGATCTGCACACTGCTCCTACATTCCCCTGCATTCAGAGCTTATTCAGCTCCAACACACTCGCTTTAACCTCATGAAGTGCTTCAACGAACTGATGAGCCGAGTCAGATGTGTTAAAGCAGGAAGAAGTGCAATATAAGGGGACGTGAACCTGCTCGAACATACCTGACTCACCTCTGAGCCCCGACACTACAAGTAAGTGGCAGTAGTGCATGAGATTTATCACAAGCAGGTGTATCTTACCACTGCTTTGTGATGTCGAACATCATGATGATGCCGTTACAGTTCTTATACACGTCCAGAAACTCGGCGTCCAACGCCATCTCATTCTCAGCCTGCAAATGCCACACACAGACAACATCACATTTACTTCATATCTAATCCTCAAATGAGAATGTGCAATATCAACCCGGCTTCAAAAGGAAGTGTTTAATATTTTAAAATTTCTTTAACCACCTTCAAATTCTTACTTAGGAAAAACATTCGGGCCCAACTGACATTAAAATTTCATCTCTGACACCAAACCAGATTTTAAGGAGCAAAACCATCTGATTAACACTACTATTGAAAAACATAACGTGAAAAATAAGCAAAAATTAGTTTAATAATGCTTTACTGACTGATGCGCTCAAATATGACTCTCTTAAGACTTCTTGCGAAACGAAATTCTCGAAGGTTGTGCGCCTTTGCGAGCTTGAATACCTTCTGCGGCTTCATGTCGCCTGATGCGGATGCTCCACGTGATGCTATTTCATTTTATGATAAGTTTCCCGACTGCTGGAACCCGATTCTATCACATCCGAGTTCAGAATACTGCAACCATTTAAGGTAAAATGGGAAAATCCAAACAAGAAGTTGGTGAATAGAAAGCCAACTTCAGCCTCGTCCTTTTGTGAACCTAAACATAAGATAACCTGTATGTTTTAGTGCTTGGTCAGTATTGGTGTTAGTGAATGGGTAGAGCTAAAGTGCTGGGGGGTAAATAAATGGCTAGATGGTCATAGATACAGTAGTTTTTGTGACATCACAGAATCAATGACTTCCAAACAGGCTGTTTATGCAAATTTACATTTACAGCATTTGGCTGACGCTCTTATCCAGAGCGACTTACAATTTGATCATTTTACACAAGTAGGCCAATGCGGTGTTAGGAGTCTTGCCCAAGGACTCTTATTGGTATAGTGTAGGGAGAGTGCCCTGGTGGGGGATTCAACCCCAGTATACAGTGTAGAAGTCAAAGGTGTTGACCACTACACTAACCAACCACAGAATTACAGACCATTTCATGTTACATTTAGGAGGTATTCATTATTTATTTAACATGTGCGCGTTTTACAGTGAAACATTAGTGTGTCGGCCAAAGCCCAAGCTCCTCAAAGTTGTCCATCTTTGTTTAGTGCCACGTCTCTTTTTTATCGACCAACCAGAGGCTCTGTCGCGTGGCATCTTGGCCCAGAGTTCACCCAGTTGCCATGTGCACCACACAGCAAACGAAGCTTCTACGCGACGTCTGCGGTTGTTTGTCTTCTCCTCAATTACATCACACTGTTCGCTGAAACCAGGCGAACGTCGTCTCTGCTTATTGCATCTTAAGGCTTACAATGCGGTGACAGCTTGGAAACCAATGCAAACTGTCTGAGTTACTGTTACGCTAAAAGGAGTGAGGAACAGAAGAACCCACTGACACCTCCTGGCCATTTCAACACCCAAGTTCAATCCCATTTTCAAAAAAGTTGGGATGTTGGGCAAACTGTAAATAAAAACAGGATGAGGATGCAATGATGAGCTAATAATTTAAACCCTACATTTAACTGAAAACAGTAGAAGTATGTATCATTGTACATTAAAGTTTCTTGCTTTCAGTGGTTTTAAGGTCCAATGGTGTACCTTACATGAGTTTTTCCTAGTGGAAAAGTAGATATTTGTACCTTTTCATAACCTAATGTTTTACATTAGAACAATAAGATAAAAAGCCTGGAGATGAGACGGGGTGTGTGGAGTCAGTACTACTTAGAAAATATCATTTCAGTGGATTCTGGTTCAGTTATGTTCCCTGACTAGAGGTACTGGGATGTACCCCTGAGGGTACCACCACAGCGACTACTACCTATGTACTACCTGTGGTTTCAAAGAGGTAGGAGGGGCACAACTGTACATTCGCACCACGTAGAAGTCGACTCTGTCTGGTTCCCTAGGTCAGAGGGCAGTGCCACACGATTAATGGCCAGGGAAGTGTAGAGCAGCTTTTGTTTCCTTTTTTTTAGTTTAGCTAAGGGCTTTTTGCTTCGGAGTAGGCGAGCGTGCTTAGGTTTTGCTCTTTCATTGGTGCCGTCCACAGTTTGACTCTTCCAGTGTGGTGCTAAGTACCATAGTTATTGTATTGTATATCTTTACTGTAGCTCATTTTAATAAACGTGGCTTCAAAAGCTCTATATCGGTCTGTTCCTCCAGCTTTTAATCCATCGTCACAAGTTCAGGCTTTTAATGGCAGATGTTACTGATCCCACAGCGCCCTGGACAAAATGTGGGGTAGTAACAGGGAACATACAGTACTGTGTGAACGTTTTAGGCATCTAAGCAAATTTTTAAACAGTTGACCTCAGCAGTGAGTTTATCAGAATATACATTAGAATAAAGTCGTATTCATAATTCAAATAAACATAAAAACGGTAAAAAGTAACAAGAATATGGCGTCACAGCCACCATAGAGACTAATCATCAATTATATCATGAGCACAATTTACTGAAGCACTGATTGGTCAGACCAGGAGCTGCTTTTAAACTACATATAATACTGGGCTTCCTTGAGGAGAGGCTTGGAAATGGGTAAACAAACAAACTAACATCCAGACAATCACTATTAAATATATATATACACACATACATACACACACACACACACACACACCGTCCACTTTATTAGGTACACCTGTTCAGTTGCTTGTTAACACAAATAGCTGATCAGCCAATCACACTGCCGATACTCACTGCATTTAGGCATGTAGAGGTGTTCAAGACAACTTGCTGAAGTGCAGACCGAGCATCAGAACGGGGAAGAAAGGGGATTTAAGGGACTTTGAACGTGGCGTGGTTGTTGGTGCCAGACGGGCTGGTCTGAGTATTTCAGAAACTGCTGATCTACTGGGATTTTCACGCACAACCATCTCTAGGGTTTACAGAGAACGGTCAGTTGTGTGGATGAAAATGCCCTGTTGATGTGAGAGGTCAGAGGAGAATGGGCAGACTGGTTCCAGATGATAGAAAGGCAACAGGAACTCAAATAACCAACCAGAGTCTCTGAGGAACGTTTCCAACACCTTGTTGAAAGTCTGCCATGAAGAATTAAAGCAGTTCTGAAGGCAAAAGGGGGTCCAACCTTCTACTAGCAATATAGAAAATAAAGTGGCAGGTGTGTGTGTGTATATATATCACTATTAATTAATATTCTATACATTTTGTTTAATCAAATATTAACACTTTTCTCAGCAAATAAACACAAACTACACAAACAAATAGATTTTGAAAATGTGTCTTGGGTGCCTAAGACTCACACAGTACTGTACTTCTGCACATTTTAATGCACAATTGCTGTTTATTTGGTGAACTTAACATAGTGGAAAAACATGAAGCCTGGTCAGTGCAAATGTTATGGCATATTTTACATTTTATGCTTCCATGTTTTCCCGGTTAAACTCTAAAATTTCCAGAATTAAATAGAAATTGTCGTAAAAATGCCAAAAGTAGTCCTATTTCGTCAGAAAGTGCCATATGTAGTTGTGACGTCTGTTGAAGAGGTGTTATCTTTTTCACTTATAAAGTCAACAAAATGTGTAATTTGATCAAGGTTGTTTGCATTTGACCGTATTAAACAAACATATACTTATCAGGACTTATTATCAGCTAACCATCATATCACCTGGGCCCTAAAAGTCCTCATGAAGAAAAAGCAGTTTTACCTCTTGTGGCTCATTCTCCAGTTTGAGTGTGTCACTCCGTTTTTTACTCTTTCCTGGAGAGTATATGGGGAAGAAAACAAGTAAGATCAACAAACAGACATAAGGAGTGAGTCAGGGTATTTACAGGCGGCACATAGCAACAAAAACTGTGTGCTTTTTGCAATAAAAGGGAAATGAAGTCAGCACAACAACTGCTCACTGAACATGCATTACAGTGTAATAAGATTACAGACACTAACCACAACAGCCACATCATTCCATACTGAACACAACTGTTTACAACGTTTAAGGGACTGCACTTAATATTTGAGCAACTGTATTTATGGAATTTCTTATACGGGAGTAAAGGAAGAAACTAGGGCTCAAACGTCATCATTCAATGAATATGAAAACCCACTCAAACTGGCTCATGAATTGGCCAATTAGTGGGCAATTGGCATAATGATAATGGTCTTTTTAAATGCTCTTACAGTAACGAATAGCCTGATGGAAACACCCAGTTACTGCGCAAAAGTCAGGCACAGCCCTTCATTCACTTCCAGTCAAAACAGTAAGAATAAAAAAAGATCAAGGCATCAGGAAAACCTACGACGGCGTTTCAGGGCCACTGTTAATAAAAATAGTAGACTTTGAGCGTAAAGTTGTACTATTTCGAGGAAAAAAAGTTGGAATATTGTGGCCAAAGGCTTTGCAAAGGGAAGGCATCACCTCCTCATGTCAAAATTAAGGGGTGTTGAGGAGTTGGTGAAGTTCACTGAGAAGATCATCGGGGTCTCTCTCCCCTCCATCGTGGACATCTACACCACATGTTATGTCTGGAAAACCACTAGCATTGTGGACGACCCCATCCACCCCTCACATGGACTTGCTTCAATGCTGCCGTCTGGCAGAAGGTCCCGGAGCATCCGTGCCACCACTGCCAGACACTCCAACAGCTTTGTTCCTCAAGCGATCGGGTTTTTAAAACACACATACTCTACACACACACACACACACACACACACACACACACACCTCTTGATGCTCTCTACCTGCACTATCTGGCACATTGCTGCTACACTGTTTTCACTGTTCTACTCAGGTTTTTCTACCTCAGTAACTGCTGTGTTTATGTCGGTCATCTGACCGCGTGACTCACAGATCACAGCATGTTAATATCTCTGCACCTTATTCCACGACCTCATGTCCAGATTGAGTGCTGTGTCATTGCTGCACTGTCCTGTCTGTTTACTGTGTCTAACGTCTGTTTAATTTATCGTATTTATTGTTTCTATTTTAATTTTTTGTTTGCACACGATGTCTGCACGTTCGCACTTCGTACTTTTTATTCCTTGTTGCTCCGTGTTGTTCCTGGAGGAACGTAATTTCAGTCCTCTGTGTACTTGTACAAAGATGAAATGACAATAAAAGCCTCCATTTCAGCCATAAAGAAACACTCAGTCTCTCTGTCTGTCCTGCACATCAGCACCAGCCTGTTATAAGAAACGGCTGAAACGGCTGAAACAGCTGAGCAGGAAACTGCATTTATCTAGAATAAAGAGCCAGACGGACTCGGAGGAAACCGTCTGTCTGTGTTGTTTATGGAGAATCTCAGGCAGGGTCGTCTACACGGCTATCAGGGCAACATCTCCCCCATTCAAAGAGGGCATGAAGTTCCACAGACAGTGAGAACGATAATCAAAATGATCCACAAAGAGACCGGAGACCCTGTGCGTTACGACAGCCCCCCTACAGTTAGCCCACTTTATCCTCCAAATATTACGACATTTTCCTCGAAATACTGCAACTCTATTCTTAAAGTCTGCTACTTCTGCTTTTATCAACAGTGGCCCTAAAACACTGCTGTAAAAAAACACAAAAAATATACTTTACAGAAAATTACACAGTATTTTTTTCAGTATTTAGTACCTTTATAACAGCTTTCATTCCTCTCAGGAGTCTTGCTTTCAGTTTTTAAAGAAATCATGCAGGCATATTTTCCCACTCCTCCAAGGTTCAGTCTTAGAAGTTGGTTGCATTTTCTGCTCCAAGTCATCCCAAACATATTGAGCAATGTTGAGGTCTGGACTCTGAGGTGGTCAGTCCATTGTTCTGAGACCACCAGAATCTTCTTGGCTTGATTTATTTTTTCTCAATTTCCTTTTCTCAGTGAAGGCTTTCGAAAATTTTGGAAGTGTTTTTTCCAATTATTTTCCTTCGACTTTCTCCTTCTTTATGCAAAATGAGTATCTTATTTCTGATCTCTTGAAAGATTAATATGCTTGTATTTGATGGTTATTTTGAGTGATAATTAAATACATGCAGTCGAATGACTTTTGCACAGTACTGTACATCCATTCAACTTTACCTCCTCGATTAACTGGCAGGGCTTCACTGGAAGTTTACAGGATTAAAATTCTGCTGGACACTCTTACAATAAGAGACGGAGCCTGGTGGACAGACATATTTCCATTCTCTTTATATTTATGTTATTATTAGTTATTTTAAAGGCTTCTTAGTCGTTTCCCAGTCAACAATGTTGAAATCTTAAATTGACTCTGTATGGCTTGTTATTTTCCTGTTAAGTGCAGCTTTATTGTTTTTCATGTTTTTGATGATTATTCAACTGATTTGTTGATTAATCGTCAAAATAATCTGTCAATTACTAATGTGAAATAGGGGAAAGCTCTAGGAGTTACCGAGCTTTAGGAGGGAACGCACACCAGGTTAGTCTCATTAATAAAAGCTGGTATTCTGTAATATCTGTCGCGGAACGCACCGCATTGCAAGCTGTCATGGACCTGCTGTGAGATTTCAGGCTGAATAACAGCACAGCAGACATAACAGTTGAGTCACACTGCAATCAGTGAAAAGTGGCAGCTATGTTTACACTCAGATCACACCACACGGCAGAAACACACCCATTAGACAGCCACAACCCACAGTTCACAGTCTCTATGCAGTAGAGTGTCTCACCTACACCTTCAGGAAGAGGGATTTTTTGGCCTGGGTGCACAGCGGGAGCAGAGCAAGAGAAACACCATTAATATACATGAGGAGTGGACGGCGTGCGAGGCGAGGCGAGGCGGTGAGGTGACACGTGTGTTAATGATGCATTCAAATGGACGGAGTGGAATGACAGCATGCAGTGAGACAGAGTCTACACTTGTATGTAATGGAGCATTCACCAACCAATAAATAAATAAATAAATAAATAAATGGCATCACAATTACTCGATTACAAAATCATGCATGATTTTAAAAAGCATATTTTTTTTTGACCACCTCTGTGAATTGGCAGTCATAAATAGCCAACTCACATGATGACAAATATAATATAATATAATATAATATATATATATATATATATATATATATATATATATATATATATATATATATATAAAAAATCAGCTGGGAAGTTTTTGGAATCGTTAAAGGGCTACGCATAGTTTCAGTTTTCACTGTTTGGCCATAAAAAAATCAAATAAGAAAACCAAATGAAATTAACAATACAAATAACTAAATAAATAATAGACGATAACTTATGTAATTACTAATATAATCAATACTGAGAGTCATTAAAAGGGAAAAAAAAAAGTTTTGAGTATGACAAAGGTCCGATTGCCTATCAGTGTGTATCACTGCTTCCGATCAAAACCTCATATCTCCAAAATAGAAACTTTACAGGGGAAGGAAAAAACATACTTTACTTTTAATGTAAGTCAATGGAACCAGACATCCCAATATGACATTAAAGGATGTTTGTTTTGGTTTGTTTATCATGGAATTTACACACAATGTAAAGACCAACAGGCCAAAAACTGAAAAATGACAAAAATGGAGATACAAGGTTTTGTTCCGACAACAGTAAAATATATATATATATATATATATATATATATATATATATATATATATATATATATATATATATATATATATATATATATATGAAAGTCAGCTCTCACCAGGTACAGGGGAAAAAATGCAGAATATGTGGCAAGATTTTGCCTTAATATACTTTCAATAATGTCTTATGTTCTCAGAAATATTACTCTAAATACTGACTTATGACAAAATAATGGCTTATTTTTTCAAAATTCTGATTACACAGAAACAATCACTCATTATTCAAAAACTAACTCATTATAGTAGGTCAGAATTTTGTCTTAAGAACTCAAAGTCTCAAAAAAACAAACTTTCAACAAATATTTCAAATTTTTGACCATGTTGAAATAATTACTAGCTTTCTCAAAGCTTTGAGAATATAAGTAATTATTTGGAGACACTAACTAAAAGAAAAACAAAACAAAAAACAACTTAAAAAAAAGTTTAAAAACCCCACGTTTTTTTATCCTCTACCTGGCAGAAATGAAATCAGAAGACTTCCAATGAGACACAAACGAAAATATGTTTACAAAAAAAAAAAAAAGGATGTCTCTACTTCTCTAGTGAGTTTACTGCACTAAATCCAATGAGAAATCCCAAATCATGCCAATTGGGACTTGATCATGCTTTAACAAGGACTTAAAGGCAGGAAACACGAAGCAGACGTGCCAAACTCACCTTTATCTACAACATCCCACACTTCCACTTTCACCACGTCATCAGTAGCTGTGGGGACATCAGAAGAATGAGGTCAAACTATCCAGCCTGATTAAACTTCACAAACAAAAACAAGCCCTGCCTCACTTCCCCTACTGCCTTCTCCAGAACCCATGCAAAGCAGTGCTGCTTTGAAATGTTTTCAAAACTGCAGTCAGACGCACCTCTAATTCAGTCAATTACACCTGATTACACCACTTTGTCCAAGGAACGTTCACAACAGCACAGCTGCGGTGTTCATGTTCACGTGTCAGGGCCTGTGAAGAGAAGCCCAGAGGTGCTCGGTGCAGCGGGGAGCGGGAGTGAGTTTTTGCCAGAGCGGCAAACAAACGCTTTTCAAGTATTAGGATATAAAAACATTAAAGAAAGCAGGGGGATATAATCCATATGAGGCTGCCAAGACTAAATCACATGATTAAGAGGTGACGCAGCTGTTTGACTAAAGGCAAAGCACAAAAAAAGGGGACTCTGTTTTAGAGGTTTGCAACTCAGGGTGGGAAGCTCTAAGTGCATCCCCACCCAAAAAAGAGCCTTATTTAAGACTTTACACACAGCTGAAGTAAGACAAGCTATCGAAAAGCTACCGATCTACTGTAGTCTATACTAATGGATTGTAATTACAGCCTACAGAGTGTTTATTTACCTGGTCGCACATCTACATCAGATCATCACACAATTGCAGAAAAGGAGACACAAACAACACATATGACCAACATGATTTAAGTCAATAAGCATTCTTTGTATTGATCATACTGATCATAATGTGGCTGTAAATCTCTGATCTCACAAGAACGTAACATGACACATCTTTAGAAACTCTATGCATTGTGAAATCTCAAATTTCAATCTATTAAATGATCCGTTGTGTTAGATTCTGAACCATTTTAAAGAAATAAACTGAAAACGGAAATGTGACTGGACTTAATACTCGTGTAATAGTGAAATAAGGCAATTAAAACAATATATCAGGGATTATTTTTTATCTCGGTTGTATTTTTTTACATTTGAAAGTGTTTTATTTTGGTCAAAAAGTACCTGCGTATTTGATTGATCAAAAGAATAATCTAAAATGACTGAGAAAGCTGTACGACATCAAGAATTAAGTTATACTAAAATGAATTTCGCTGCTGTCGGAACAAAACCTCGTATCTCCAAAAGGGTAACTTTACAGGAGAAGGAAAAAACCTGCTTTACTTTTAATGCAAGTCAATGGAACCAGACGTCTTTTCAAGTAATTTTGGGCCGTTTCTTTTGCCGCGTTCATTATAAAAATTACGCACAATGTAAAGAATAACAGGCATTTTCAAATTATGTCAAAAACTGAAAAATGACAAAAATGCAGAAAGTACAATCCAAAGTGGAGACCAAATTTCAAGGCTAATAACTTGTAACGGATGTAACGGATAATTTCAGTATAACATTTAGCTGTTTAAGTAAGTTAAGTGACCCTTATTAATCCCACAATGGGGAAATTTCACCTCTGCATTTAACCCATCCATGAAGTGAAACACCACATACACACTAGTGAGCACACACACACTAGGGGGCAGTGAGCACACTTGCCCGGAGCGGTGGGCAGCCCTATCCACGGCGCCTGGGGAGCAGTTGGGGGTTAGGTGTCTTGCTCAAGGACACCTCAGGCACGTACTGTCGGTGCTGGGGATCGAACCGACAACCTTCCGGTCACAGGGCCGGTTCCCTAACCTCCAGCCCACGACTGCCCCTGGTTCTTGTTCACAAAATTCATGAAATAGGGAGAAAATATATCATCGCCGTATCTCCATTTGGTTGTGCGCAAATTTCATGATGAATGGACCAACAGAAAAAGCCCAAAATTACTAGGGAAAATTCTTGATACATTAACTTTTCAAAACAGGTCAATAATATTTTTTCTCCTGTAAATTTCCAATTGTGGAAATGCAGTTTTGTTCAGACAGTGTAAATATGCCAGATCCTTCATTTACCCCACACAGTGAGTGAGGCTAATAAAGGCCACAGTATGTGAAGCTGTGGTGCGAATGTGAAGAAGGCTGCTTTGGTGAATGTAAACCTCTTACTCTTGTAATTCCAGTGGATGCTGGTGACCTGGATCTCCTGCGTGGGGATGTATTCCTCCTGGAACTTTCCTCCCTGCAGTCGCTGCCACAGTGTACTCTTCCCTGTGTTTCTGTCTCCACGGATCACAATCTTCACTAAAGCACACAGCGAACACAGCATCAGCATTAAAGCCCAGGTTAAAGGGTGTCCTCGTTGAAAACTTTCTACCGATAAGTTTTTTTTTTTTTTTTTAGTAGTTTGGTTAGTTTGGGTGTTCTCTATGCTAACTGCACATACAGAATGTGAACAGAGCACAACATATTACTGTACAACTGTACATTGGAATAGTGCAATATTAGTGTATATTGTGTACTCAGATATATATTCAGAGTGTGAGTGTATACACACACACACACACACACACACACACACACAGGAGGAGTCAAAAGTCACAGGACACATTTATTTTATTTTATTTTTAATTTTATTATCGACTTTTATATCTCCGGTCATCTCAAACAAATTGTATATGCTGAGAAAATCCACAACAAACACCACCTTCAGCACCACATCGTGGAGGCTTGTGACAGCATAAAAAATAAAATAAGATAAAACGATGTCCTGTGACTTTTGACTCACTCTGTATATATGTATGTATGTATGTAAATATATATATATATACATACATACATACATACATACATACACACACACACACACT
Organism: Pygocentrus nattereri; assembly: GCF_015220715.1. Classification (NCBI taxonomy): domain Eukaryota; kingdom Metazoa; phylum Chordata; class Actinopteri; order Characiformes; family Serrasalmidae; genus Pygocentrus; species Pygocentrus nattereri. Next base: position 6,880,734 of record NC_051230.1, on the reverse strand, counting down.
ATATATATATATATATATATATATACACACACTATTTATGCACACATAAATATTTCTTCTTTTTCTTAGATATTTATATATTTTTTTGTATGTAAATTCTATAAGACTTTCACTCACTTTCCACCAGTGTAAACGTGATGTGGCAATAAACGTCACTTGATTTCATTTGCAGGCTGTCAAAACACCTTAAATTACTTGCTAATTTCCTCAGTAATGTATTTTGTCACACTGTTAGAACAAATCAGATGCAGTGTTGTTCCTGGCGTAACGTTAGCATGGTGGTCATATTTGTCCTGATACTCTAACCTCCGGCCTAAATTCAGGGCATTTTCTCCAACGCTCCGCAGGTGGGCAGCGCACAGACAACAAGAAACACTGAAAAAAGGCTTGGGATGCTCCTAAACCTGAAGGTGAGTTCTTTGAGGAGCCACTTTATCCCTAAAATAATTCATAGTCTGTTCTTAAAAGATTCTTTTCTGAATTCTTTTAGAAAGTCTCCACATAATGTAAAGATTCTCTACCAATGAAGTTATTATTATTATTATTATTAAGGGGAATTCCACCAACTGTTCTAAATCTGTACATAATTGAAAGGATAAATGGAAACAAAGTGGCTCAGAGTGGTTTGGTGTGAAATGCTCTGTTCTAGAGAAACTTCTGAACGTCTGAAGAGTTTAATTCCTCTAAAAGCTTCATCCCAGAAAGCCATTGCATTAAGTTGCTATGATTACGCTGCGTGATGCCTGAGCCACTGTTTTACGAAGGTTTTGACCATAAATGTAATTTTTTAAAGCACATTGATGGCAGAGATGCATGCAGGGTGTTCTGAGACAAAATAGCCAGGAAAGGAAACATTATTCTCTTCAGTTTTACCAGCATTTTCCCATCATCAATATCTAAACATTTAGAAGATTAAGAGACACTTATGAGTCCCACAATGGGGAAATTTCACCTCCGCAATCTAACCCATCCATGCAGTGAAACACCACATACACACTAGTGGGCAGTGAGCACTAGGGGGCAGCCCTATCTGCGGCACCCGGGAGCAGTTGGGGGTTAGGCGTCTTGCTCAAGGGCACGTTAGTCACATACTGTCAGCTGTCGAACCGGCGACCTTCTGGTCACAAGGCTGGTTCCCTAACCTGCGGCCCACGACTGTCCAGATGATGTGCAGGTTCCATGTTTGTTCTGAATGGGCCATAAAATGTCTACATAATCGCTGTTATCAGAACAAAACCTCAAAATCTCCAAAATAGTAACTTTACAGAAGAAGGAAAAGAACCTACTTTACTTTTAATGCAAGTCAATGGAACCAGACTTTTTTCAAAGTCATCCATTCATCATGAAATTTGAAACACACAACGTAAAAGGCGGCAGGCGTTTTTCAAATTATGTCAAGAACTGAAAAGGGACAAAAATGGAGATACGAGGTTTTGCTCCGGCAGCAGCGACATGTTTCGAGCCCATGGATCCGATCACACCATCATAAAGAAGTCTGACGTGGTAACAACCTACAATGAACCATTTCACATCAGATCAGCCTGAATGACTCCAACACAGGTCAATTTGGTGGAGTTACTCTTTAATACTGTCCTGATCAGATGTTCTGCTCACTGTGAAGGCAATTTTATAGGACACTTGGTATGAAGCACTTGAGAAAACCCAAACCACTGAAAAAAGAGGGAGCGTTACGGCCCAGATTCTTTCATTTCATGGCCAGGCTAAGCTCAGTCTTGGCCTAAACTGTTCTGTCAAATGGGATAATCCACTCAAAATCCTTTTCAGACCATGGCCACTAGCAGTCTGGGTTGGGACCACCCTCCCTTGCTTGATTTCCTAAGTGAAGCAGTGCGTTCACTGATTACTATTGATTGTCTAATCAGTCTAATACATTCACCGTAAGGTTGGACTTACTGTTGTACTGCACTCCTTTGGCAAATCGCCTCTGCAGACTCTGATTCATTGACTGTAGACCTGCGGGAATGATCTTGTCCTTCTGCTGGACAGGTGGCTCGGAGCCAACCAGCTTCTTCAGAGCAGACAGCATCTTGAAGGGATGCTATTTCAATCAGTCACTGATGCTTCTGTAAGTACTGCACTCAATGTCTTTGCCCAACACTGGCTTCTACAGCAGCCTTAGATGAGCCATGTACAGGTGAACGGGTGTCTGGAAGCGTCGATCAAGCATTTCTTTGCTTCTTTGCCATGATGGGCAACATTACCTTCATCAGTCATGTAGATGAAGGGGTGACGTCATCTGTCCAGACTCTGAATTACTGCTTTTCACTGAATACCATGTTGTTTCTCCACTGACCTCAGACAACAAAACCTATGAAGACATGACAAGAGGATGCAATCAGACAGACTTCTGAGGTGGATAATACAAGGCTTGCAAAGGATATTCCATAAATAATCTGCATAATTAGACGATTAAGCTGTAAACAAAGTCAGTCGGAGTGCTTTGATGTGAAATGTGTCATTTTGGAGAAACTCAGTGAGCCAGAATTGGCGGTGAAAGTAATCAGACCTCTGAAGAATTTGATGCTTCTTAAAGGCCTTTCGTTTTTTTTTTTTTTATTTAATTTATGGCTTTACAGCAGTTTTTACACAAACTCTTGGCCTAAAAGGTATTTTTTTAAATCCATAAATGGCAGAAAGGCACATAAAGGGTGTTGTTTTATCAAACGGACCACTATTTTATCACTATAAACATTATATAAAAAGCCCAGAAGACACATTTAGGTTCTCTGATAGCTTTGGATTGTAAATAATACTCGAGTTTAGGCGTCATGACCCCCTGGTTCCTAAGAAATCTGATTCGGTACGTTTATCTACAGTGAACCATTTTACATCTAATCACTCTGAATGACTTTGTGTGCAAATCAACCACTGAATTATATTCACTCTAGTAAAAAAAAGCCAGATCTCCTGCAGGTAAACAGAGCGACACTGCAATACACACACATTGCATTACCACACTAACTGCCTTTCCTGATCGAACCTCGTGAACGGCTTGGAAGTGAATTTATGAGGCCGGTCAGATGTAGGCTCATTAAAAAGGGGGCTCCACAAGCAGGACTAGGCCCACTGGGGTGAAAAGTCTGCCAAAGCCTGTCAAGCTGACGAACACAGCCACGCTAACAGGAGAGGGAGTCGATGTTCGCGGTTCCTTCAGCCAAATTATAGCTCCTTAACCAGCAGCTGGTTGCTACGTCAGAGTAACGAGCTCCACCCACTCGCTGCACAGTCTGCTGTAAGCCACGCCTTCTGAAGTGAAGACTGAGCCAGAAAACTGCCACAATATCAGGTTCAGCTCAGTTTGGTCAGTTTTTCCAGATCAGTATTAATGTTGTTCTGTTCCAGCCGGTCTGTAAAGCTTAGTCGCCTGTTTAGTTTGGTGAATGGTGTTGGGATCATTTCCGGCTGATTCCAGGTTGTTTAGCTGTTCTTCTGTCTCAGCTGACGACTGGAAAGCTGCTCAGTGGTGACGATATTTTGGGAATTTAGCGGAGTCTCCTCTTCAGAGTCGGACCAAATCGGCTGGCGGTCAAATGTGATCTTAAAAGTGTTTCTGTTTGCGGCAAAGTAAGAAGTAAAAATGCTCAAACGGCTTGAGCGTCTCCTACAGCTCTCAGAGTCGTTGCTTAGCAACGGCATCTCGACCAAGTGATCCAGTGTTTGTGAAACGTCCGTGATGTTATGGAGAAGTAACAGCACGGTTGGAACGCCTCTCAGCCAATCAGCTCGCATGGCTGGAACGAATTTTGTATAAAACACATTACGTTACTCATTTTGAGTATTTTAGGCTTTTCATAAATTAGTACCATCCCGGTTCCTTTCACAGGTGGTTTGATGATGAGCTGAATCAGCTGAATCAGCAGGAGAGCAGACAGGACTTGTAAAGGGCCTCAAGAATCTCATGAGCTCGATCTTCTGATTCAGCACTGCAGACGTGGTCATCATGACTACCTAATAAAGCCAACAACAGACTAACCAGGCCAGTCTAATGAGTTTAAACAGAACCCAAAGGTTCTAAATAGAACTGTTCCTTTTACTGAAGATCCCTTGAAGAACCATATGTTTAAGTGTGTAACCTACATGATGGAGTGAGTGACAGACTAACCAGGCCAGTCTAATGAACAGAGCTCCCATTAATACCCTGCACACTTAAAAAAGATGGTTCTTCAAGGGTTCTTTAATAAAGACAATGATTCTAAATAGAACCATAACCGCTCAAAGGACTATGTATACGCTTAAAGGGCTCCCTGCATGATGAAATATCTATACAGCACCAAAAAGGGTTCTTCTATTGTGACAATCTTGACACTGTAATAACAGCAGAACCCTTTTTGGTTCTAAGCTACATAGAACCATTTTTGCAGAACCATTAAACAGAACCACATAGGTTGCAACTCATTCTCCATCCATCTGAAGAACCACTGCACCAGGCAGAGAGCCATTTAGGCATGAAAGGGGTTTAAATAGAACCCAAAGGTTCTAAATAGAACCGTTCCCTTGAAGAACCACATTTTTAAGTGTGTAACCTACATGATGGAGTCAGTGACAGTCTAGCCAGGCCAGTCTAGCAGACCCCACCACCATCACTGCTGCACTGCAGTGGGCTACACACTGCTGTCCACTACTGTCCACTAACACAGGCTGGACCTGTCCATCCTGGCTGTGTCATGACAACTGGACGGCTGTTACTCAACACATGCGACCCCACACGCCTCCCGGAGAAGACGTGCTGACGAGAAACAGTCCGAACATCGCCGACACCGCAGAAAGCCCAAACCTGCGCCTTCCAGCTAGGCTAACTAGCCGCAGCAGCTGGTCAGAAGCGAGTCCGCTGCTGTTCCTGCCGCCTCTGCGAAGCTCACTCACTTCACCCGCACTGGCCACGTTCATACTGACCGCATCGGGTTCCCGCTTTCCCTCCGAGAATATCCAGCCCCGTCCATAACATCACGGACACATCAGCACAGGGAGTCCTGCGGGCGACGAACGGACAGGGAAGCACAAAACCACACGGAGAAATCCGAGGGCCGCGTTCCAAACGGCCTACACGAACCCTAGCGAGGGCACACGAAGGGAGCACGCTCAAAGAGGGCATTTTGTAGTGTAGTTCCAAAGCTGAAGTGCAGAGGAAATTTTATTTATTTAAATTCAACTTGGAATCAAAGATCTTGAAAATTGATTCACCTTGTTTGTTCCTGGTCATATTAGGAGTGATTTACCGTGTCTTCATATATATATATATATATATATATATATATATATATATATATATATATATATATATATATTCTTTTAATAAGCTGAGAGATCTTCCCTGATACCATGTTTCACTCACATGTTACAGTAAATGTGTAATGACTTCTTATTCACGTTGACTTTAAATCTATTAATTTTCCATTTATGTTTGTGTGTGTGTGTGTGTGTGTGTAAACTAAATCTACAGTATCAATTAAAAGTATCAATTAACTACTAGAAAACATTAAATTACAGCAAAATGAAACTTTTTTCCCGGTTCATGCTAAATAAAGTTAACTGCTGGCTGACTGGCACAGTTTTGTCGCTTGTCCATCTGTTCACAATATCATCTTTTTTCTTTAAAAATCTGCAGTAAAGCTGCTCTTTTGAATACAGTAATACATCTAATTAAACTGTGTGTGTGTGTGTGTGTGTGTGTGTGAATGAATGAATGCAGCCCTTCCGTGCTTTTATTATGAAGGGTGGCAGAAGTAGGGAATAGGGAGTAGGGCGTAGGAACAACCAATCAAATTGGATGCGCTAAGAAAGTGTACACAAGAGGCGAGTCGTTTGAAAACAGCAGTAAAGCTCTGGCACGTGTCAAAATAAAAGTCCCAAGCAAAAAAAACACAGTTCTCACAAAAATAAACCTTAGGGACTTTTATTTTTCATTTATTTATTTTATGTTTGTTTTCCACCCTTCATCAAACAGAAGTGATTATAAGTAAGAATATAAAGCAGGGCTTCCCAATGCCAGACCTGGGGAACCCCAATATGAAGCATACTAGGTAACCATGTTTACACGCTATATAAAGAAGAATAAACTTCAAATTGATGACAATAACATGCACAGATTCACTAATGAGACGAAACCGATGGAATGATATTTGAAATCAGCCACAGAGGGAGACCTTTCAAAATGTCATTATGAAACTTTTATTAAACTTTATTAAAATACTGATTCGATCTGGTTGAACAGCTTTGACGATCACGCAAAAAAAGGATTTGGAAAATGTCTCAAAGTACATTCAACTTTAAAACACATCTATAAAAAGGGGAAAAGCACTGAATTATTATAATCTAACATTAATACGTAGATGCTTTTCTTCATTGGTCTCAAGTACTAATCACAGTGCTCAGTATCCAGTGTTCTTGATGGTGATCTTCTGAGCCGTCACAATCTTATAGTCCTTGATGCCTGAGAAGAAAAGCACAGCATCAAGACTGTTTCTAAAACTGCATCAGTTTAGTCCAGACTACCACAAATACAGCCCGGCGACCAGTTAAAGGAAAACAACTTAAACGAGTAAGCTGGAGAAACATAACGAGCGCAGATGCCTCCAGCCTGGTTTACTTGGATTTTGGACCAAGATGGATCAAGAAAAGTTCTAAGGCCCTTTAAAAGAGGGTTCATTGCTGGGGCATGGGCAGCAGGACCTAAGGTCACAAAGACTGCTCAACTCCCGGGTGTTTAACCCTTGTGTGGTGTTGGCATCTGTGAGACCCATGGTGTTGGTATCTTCACACTGCCTTCACACCCCCCCACATATTTATATTACACATGTGGTGTTGGGCTGAACCCGCCGGGATTGAAGTGTGGAGGTGCTGTGTCCTTCACTCTGTTCTCCTCCTACATGGCTTGCTGTTAGTGTGTGTGTATGTGTGTGAGAGAGGGTGGACAACATGGACAGGCTGCTGACTGGCTACAGCTGCTAAAAGAGGACCCTATGCTATACATTTGTGATATTTTAATGACCTGGTATTTTCTAACAGAAATCGTATTGGTTTTAAAAACAGTAATGCGGTGGATCCACCAGACCACTGAGTAACAACAACACAAACACCACACAAGGGTTAAACAGGAACAGCGGCTAAGGCATTGATCTCCATGCCTGGTTCTGGACAGCAACCTTCCTGCAGAGCTAAGTTCCAACCTGTAACAGATAAGCTGCCCTTCTCTTTGCTGAACTCTAATACATCTGATCCAGCCAAGCAGGGATTTGGGAAGAGGTTGATTAGCTGGAGCAAGAGTGGCAAATTGTGGTTGGAACTGGGCTCTGCAGGAAGGCAGCTCTGCAGGACCAGGTGGATGAAAGGTGGATGAAAGCGCACATTCAGCAACTCTGAGGCTTGAACATTCGCGTGACGTGCACGTGACCAGACAGCGTCGGTCAGCGAGAACATAGAGGTCAGTGGTGTAAAAGCCAGAGACAGCGCTCGTCAGAGGCGTGGAGGACAGTGCTACGGTCATTCACCATACTGTTGCTGTCAGACAAAAACCTGAAACCTCCAAAACGGGACAGAAGGAAAAGACTTTCTCAAGTTTTGATGCAAGTTGATGTAAAAAGACTTGGTTACGCTTTATTTGGATGGTCCCCTATAAATGATCTACAGATACTTAACTCATTAACAAAGTTTCTGCTCATATTCAGCTGATTATCAACGTTAAGGTTAAGATTAGGTTTAGGAGTAAGGGTAGGTTTTGCCCTGAGGTTAGGGTTAGGTTTAGACTTTAGACATGAAACGTCAAGGTCAGTTGCATTTAATAGATTATGAATAACACGTTTTGGGCTATTTTAACACAGAATGTGTTCAAATGCATGACACAAGTTGGTGCGTTGTAAATTAACACATCACTTTTTAGAGAGTAACTAAAATTAAAGCTAAAACAAACACAGCAGTGTCAAATGTGCTCGTTCAATATAATAAAAAAAAAACAGCAAATGTTTTCAAAAACACAAACCAAATCAAAACTATAATGTCCACTGCAAAACGAACTAAAACAAAATAGAATTACTGGGACAAATTTGTTCATTTTGTTTTTTCAGTGCATGATTGAGTTTATAAGCGGGTCCCTTCTGTGTTTGGCTGTCTTTAAGAAGAGCTTCAGCCAAGCCGAGCTCAGACGACTGTTTCAATTTTATTCTACATTTTGTTATCAAATACCTACGACCACTGCGCTCATCATAATATTAAAAATGAAAACTAAAAATAAATAAAAAAATAAATACAAAGCTAAAACTAATACTTTAGTCAGACTAACGGAAACTAAATTGAAATCAAAACCCAAAATGGAAAATTAAATAAAAATATAAACTAATAATAATAATAATAATAATAATATGATAACGCTGGTCTCTTCCAGGATGACAGTGTGCCCTCCCCAGTTCATGACAGGTCACTGAAGATTCAGTCATAATAAAAATGATTTATATGGTGTAATATTTTATTGTTTTATTGTCCAGTCAGATTTCTGTTTTGTTTTTTTTTAATTAATTTTGATTCACAAAGTAGTTAAATTAAATGAAATTGTGGTGAAGTTTGAGATTTCACGACACACTGAAACATTTCCTAAAGAACTGTTATGAGCAGTTTACACTGCCACATATAGGCCACTACAGGTTTAAACACATGGGTTTATACGTAGATGTGGGTGTCCGTCTAACTTACCCTCTCTCAGACCACTGCCATCTGAGGAGAGATGCCAATATCTCCGGTCAGTCTGCCGAGCCTGTTCTCCATTCACCCGGCTAAGGAAGGGTCCCCACAGACTGTCCTCCGTCTCAAACCTACAGCACAGGACAGATACACAGACAGTAATGGGCTGGAGATTAGGGAACCAGCCTTGTGACCGGAAGGTCACCGGTTCGATCCCCAGTGCCGACAGCACATGACTGAGGTGTCCTTGAGCAAGACACCTAACCCCCAACTGCTCCCCAGGCGCTGTGGATTGGGCTGCCCACCGCTCCGGGCATGTGTGCTCACTGCCCCCTAGTGTGTGTGTGCTCACTAGTGTGTATGTGGTGTTTCACTTCACGGATGGGTTAAATGTGGAGGTGGAATGGATTTGAAAAGATTTGTGTGTCCATGCAGCCCTGAAAACATCAGATCTGAGTCACATTAGGGCAAAATATCGGATTTGTGCCACTTCAACCTGGTAATGTGAACGTAGGGCTGTTGTGTATAAGCATGCATTACTTCCTAGCTACATTAGACTCATAGTTCCATGCATAACTATAGAAACAAAGCTCAGACACCAGACATCCGCCCAAACTGGCTGCATTACTAACGCTAAAAAAGTTCCTAGGCCTCCGATTAGTGTTATATAAGTGAACGCTGCTAACTAGTTTCTCTGGATTTCATTCAATACTGTCAACATTAGCCTATTTTACTGATGTGGTCCTTTAGGATAAAATAGTCCAAAAAACAAGACTGACGTGAAGCCCATCTGATGGTCCCGAAGCAGGGTGAGAACCTCAAGCAGCGAGGAGCCACTGGGAACGTCAAGGCGATACTCTGAGGACGAGCCGTCAGCTTTCAGCACCTCCACCCGCACAGGGACATTGGTCAGGCTTGGCAGGACTTCCACAACCGGAGCAGCATCCAGAACAAGAGTGTCTGTTCAGGAAAATAAAAGAAAAAAAATCTGTTGCTATTTGATGATGCGCTGGTTCTAATCTGCTGAAGTTAGTCAACAAATTTGATTAGTCGTTAGCGAAACAGATCAGGCAAGAGAAAAGGTGCTGTGCCCTGCTCTGTGACGTCGGTATGAGAGCACTCCTAGAAATAAAAGGGGCCAGAATGGGTTGTTTGGAGCAGAGCTATAGGAGAACCACTTTTGATTCCCTAAAGAACCTTTTAGTGGATGGTTCTACAAAGGGCTCACATCCTACATGTTTCCTGCATGTTATTTTCCCTCCCTGATGTCCACTTATAATGTTAGTGTTGTTTTACGTAACGAAAACAGTTATATTTCTTTTTTACGTGACATTTTTACGTTACGTTTATCTTCCAACCTGACCTTGTTCCTTAGATTGAAACAAGCCATTTTTGTTACTGTGCCTTTAAGACTGATTTATGTAAATGAGGTCCTTTCTGATTGGCCACCCCATATTGTGGCTTTTTTCAAAAAGCAGTCCAGGCAGACACCCTCCTTATGTGAATGGGTAGAGCTAAAGTGCTGGGGGGTAAATAAATGGCTAGATGGTCATAAATACAGTAGTTTTTGTGACATCACAGAATCCAAACAGGCTGTTTATGCAAATTTACATTTACGGCATTTGGCTGACGCTCTTATCCAGAGCGACTTACAATTTGATCATTTTACACAAGTAGGCCAAGGTGGTGTTAGGAGTCTTGCCCAAGGACTCTTATTGGTATAGGGTGCTTGCCCTGGTTGGGGATTGAACCCCAGTCTACAGCGTAGAAGGCAGAGGTGTTAACCACTACACTAACCAACCACATGGTAGGTAACTTCTAGACTTTAAACTTCATAACGGTTTAAGCTACAGACATGATACACATTTTAGACCCGCCCTTAACTGGCTAGCATGAATAATTCGGCTTGGAAAATCATCTGAAGTCCTGATATTATTGCTCTGTTTTTTGGCTTTCCTATTCCAACAACGTGTTAACACGTTCACACATCAGATGCCCTCACCATCCAGAGTGATTTCATCCACCTGTGACCATCCATCAGCCAGAACTCCAGCTCCAAAATCACCCAAAGTTAGTTAACCCGATGTGGTTATATTACATCTCTGCCTTTAGCCTTCATATTATAAACACAGAGTTCAAAAATAGTGCCATGATTCCCACCAGAACACCCAGAGGAACCTGCCATCACTAGCCAGAGTGAGAGAAACCAGCTCTAACATCCCACAACCCAGAAATACGGCACAAACACACGGCCAGATCACTGTAAAACCTGCCCTCAGCTTTAGCCTTCCTATAAAAGGGTTAAAGATCATGAGCATGAAGAACCCTTTTAAAGGCTGATGGATCTCTACACTCTCTTTTTCTCAGAACCTCATTAGAAACCTCAGTCATTCTGACTGCAATTCATCATACGAAATGTAGGGGGCGATGTGGTTTTGTTGTTTTGTTTCAACATGAAAGAGCAAACTGTGTTTTCACACAGGTGTAATATCTGAACAGGTGTAAATAGCTGAACATATAAAATACATGACCACAGAAAGTGAGACTGATAGCGGTCTGTACCGTCCTCATTGCGGCACTCGTGGCTCTTCAGGTGGAGATAGGAGCGTTGTTGTAGAGCAGGCAGGGTCTGGGAGATAGCCATTGCATTGTGGTACGTCCCCTTTCTAGCGTCTGAACGGAGAGCTTCCATAGAGGTGGAGCACTCCTTCACCTGACTGCCCATTGCCAGTAAAGCCTGAGGAGCAAAGGAGGAGGTAGTCACGATGTCCAATGTGTCTTTTCTAAGAACTGTTTTGCTTCTGCATCAAACAGTGTTTAAGAGCACATTCTAAACAGGGGGTTCTTCAACTCAAGGAGACATCTGAGTGCTTAAGGTGGCATGGGAGAACTTGAACAAAAAGCAGCTTCATATCACAAGAATTATGGACGATGATAAATAATTGCCCCCCTTTTGAAGGCATATGATTCCCTAAATGTAAATAAAGCCCAGCAGTGAGGAGCTGAATTTTACCCTCCCCTGCTGTCACTGAAGACAGGCCGGGTTGCCTACAGAGAACCGCTAGTAACTGTTAAAGAAGCAATGTTCTTCTTTATTTGATGGATTTCATACACCACCCTCTGTAACAGTTCCAAGGCACCCAAAAACAAGGGATAAGGGTAAAAATAAGAAATGGACTGGGCCTTTGTCTTGGATCAGTGGAAAACAGATAATGAGGAAAAGGGATTGGAGGGCTCAGAGGAAACACCAAACTATTCAGATATTCTTGGTTAATAAAGGTCAGGTCAGCTTTGACCGGCTTTTATCATTTAAGCCTGTTTTTCACAATCTGAAAGGAAAAAATTGATCCTAACGCAGCACTTATATTCTAGAGAAGTCTTATTCACTTGAACCCTGAAACATACCTGCAAAGCCAGTCCAGTGCTGAATTCATTGCCTATGTGTCCATCAGCTTGCTGGGAGTGCTGAAGCTTCTGTTTGATGGTAGCCAGAGCTTTGCTCAGCTCCTCCTCATTCCTCACTGGGGTTCCAGCTTCTTTCAGACACTGCAGAGCCATGCCTGCCATCGCATACGAGTCTGTGAGGGGTGAGAGAGGATACCTCCTTAAATGTGTGTTGCTTGGGGAAAAATGTATATCGCTGCTGACGGAACAAAACCTTGTATCTCCATTGTTGATGTTTTTCAGGCTTTGACAATTTGAAAAAAAAACTGTTGCCCTTTACATTCTGTAGAAATTTCATGATGAATGGACCAAAAGAAATGGCCTGAAATGGCTTGGAAAAAATTCTGGTTCCATTGACTTGCATTAAAAGTAAAGCAGGTTTTTCCTTCTCCTGTAAAGTTACCATTTTGGAGATACAAGGTTTTGTTCTGACAGCAGTGATATGCAGTTTTTCTCTTAAGCCAAATCATTCAATGAACCCATCAACCAATTAGACAACCTTTATTTTTTAAACTCAAGGCACAATGAGTTTCACCCTCACTTACAAAATATCCAAGCCAGAGGGGGACCCTCGGGGCCTTCTAGGCCTTCAGAGAGGGCCCAATGACTTCTATTACCTACAAAAATGCATGTCTATAATTTTGAATTCATTTTTATTCAATAGAATGAAACTTGCATTGAAACTGTGCAAGTGTGGCAGTACTCCTCGTTTCATGTTTACATTTTGGTTGGAAACAAAAGGGTTCAGTTCTTGAAACACCTACTGGAAAACTGGCCAATCAGGAATCATTTTCCTCTGTAGTATTGTGGTGGAATAGCTAAACAAGCTCTCCTATTGGTTAGGACCTTAGGAGCTGAAGACTCTCAGCATCATCAGAAAGTGGCAGAGGAATCACACACACACACACACACACACATCTTCTAAGCCACTTCTCCTTCTGGGTCGTGGGAGAAGCAGGAGCCTATCCAATGTGTCATTGGGCAGAAGCCAGGATACACCCTGGACAAGTCACCAGTCCATCGCAGGGCAGACAGACAGACACACACATTCACACACACCTAATGGCAATTTATCATATCCAATTAGACTGACTGCATGTCTTTGGACTGTGGGAGGAAACCCACGCAGACACGGGGAGAACATGCAAACTCCACACAAAAAGGACCCTGGTCACCCGGCCAGGGAATCAAACCCAGGCCCTTCTTACTGAGAGGGGACAGGGCCGCCTGCAGAGGAATAAACTAACCACATTTTGATTAACAGTCGGTGGGACTGATATCATTAGAAAAATCAGGCCTTCTGGAAGTTCTAGATATGTCACTGGCTGTAAATACAAGCGCCAGCCCAATTACTGGGTTGTTAGAAACGTTTTGACTGCGTTTTTCATCACAGTTTGCCACTGAGCTGAGCGTTATACAAAAAAAGGATTCAAAAAGTAAAGAAAATCCAGAATAATAAAAGTGTAACAAAGAAAGTAAAATAAAGCCTAATGGCATAATTAAACACACACTTAAATGGTAGTTCTTCAAGGGTTCATAGTGAACCCTTGAACCCTGAAAGGGTTCTTTGCATCGTGAAAGTTTCTTCATATTGCTGGAAAAGAGGGTCTATGTAGCATCAAAAGGGTTCCTCTATTGCAACAAGCCTGACATCATGACATTGTAATAATATCAGAACACTTTTTGGTGCCACAGAGAACCCTTTTCAAAAAAGGTCCTGTAGAGAACCATATATAGCACATTCTCCACTAATCTGAAGAACCCTTTCATGATGCAAATTACCCTTTAAATATTCATTGAGTGTTTATGGCTATGTAGAGCCATTGTTTTTTCACTAAAGAACCCTTGAAAAACCATCATTGTTATGTGTGTAGTACCAAAATAGAGTATGGAACCCTTTCATGATGCAAAGAACCCTTAAATCATGCAAAGGGATCTTGGAGTGGTCATGGTTTTATATAGAACGATTTTCTTTACTAATGAACCCTTGAAGAACCATCATCTTTAAGTGTGCATTACTCAAGGCAAATTAAATGTAGGCGCTTTAAACAATTGAAACCATAATCAGATCAAAACAAGCAAAGGAAATCAATAAGTGGAATAAACACAAACGAAACACAAATGTAGTAAATTAACTTAGGCGCGTTCAGTGTCTTTAGTTTTGCGCTGGAGCTAAACTTAATGGAAGATGGTTCCTTTAAATCATGTCAAGTTGGTAAATAATCTGAAATAGACCTGCTTATCGCTACTGTTTTTCATCATTTGAAAATGCCTATTGTCCTTTACATTGTGTGTAAACTTCATGGTCATTGGACCAAATTAAACAGCCCAAAATTGCTTGGACAGAACTTCTGGATCCATTGATGTACGTTAAAAAGAAACTGTACTGTGTGAAAGTTTTAGGCAGCCAAGACATATTTTCAAAATCTATTTATTTGTGTTGTTTGTGTTTATTTGCTAAGAAAAGTGTTAATATTTGAATAAACAAAATGTATAGAATATTAATTAATAATGAACATACACACACACACACACACACACATATATATATATATATATATATATATATATATATATATATATATATATATATATATATATATATTGCTGTTGTCGCTCATCTCTCCAAAATGGTAACTTTACAGGAGAAGGAAAAAACCTACTTTACTTTTAATGTAAGTCAATGGAACCAGACGTCTTTCCAAGTCATTTTGGTCAGTTTCTTTTACTCCATTCATCACGAAACTTACACACAATGTAAAGGGTCTCAGGCATTTTCAAATTATGTCAAAAAGTGAAAAACATTAAAAACGGAGATACAAGGTTTTCTTCCAACAGCAGTGATATATAGTGATTTTCTGGATGTCAGTGTGTTTGTTTACCCATTTCCAAGCCTCTCCTCGAGGAAGCCCAGTATTATATGTAGTTATAAAGCAGCTCCTGGTTTGACCAATCAGTGCTCAGTAAATTGAGCTCATGATGTCATTGATGATATTAACGAGTCTCTGTGGCGGCTGTGAAGGTGTCCAGGAAAAATATGGACCCAAGAAATTCTTGTTAGTTTTATTGTTTTTATGTTTATTTGAATTATGAATACAACTTTATTCTACTGTATATTGTGATAAACTCACTGCTGAGGTCAACTGTTTAAAATTTTGCTTAGATGCCTAAAACCTTCGCACAGTACTGTGCGTTTTTTCCAAGTTACTATTTTGGAGATTTTTCGGGGTTTCGAGGATCGAGGTTTGGTTCCAACAGCAACGTTGTGTTGCTTCTATTTATGTATGAAATAAAGAACGAGGGCATCTAAAACAGTAAAAAAATGTAGTATCAGGAATTTTGAAGCCTGAATTTGATCTTTTATTCAAGCGCAAAAAGCAAACTTCAGATTTCAAACATGTCATGATTGATCATTTAGGACAAGGTGAAAATTTGACTTTTTCAATGACATCCTTGTTTCAAAGGCATCATAAAAAGGCCTCCTAAAATGGTTGAAGTATAAAGGACATCCCCCATCCTTGTAACAAACCCCTGAAAGTGAACTCTGGTTTCTGGTAAGTTCTTTAGCCTCACCGATGCATAAGGAGTCGCCGTGCTTGATCTGGCCGTGCTGGACGGCGTGGATGAGTTTGTGACTGACGTGTGAGCTGACCCTCACTCCACTCACACACAGAGCCAGAATGCCCAGAGAGTACTGGTAGTAGTTGGTCAGGGGACGGTGGCTCACTGAAGAGAGTAAATCATTAGTGCTGAGTCATGTATCGATATCAGGATAACACGATATATATCAGCAACGTGTTCACAGAACTTGATTTGTTTTGTTTGTTTAAACCCCAATATTACATTTTAAATCACATATAAACTTTTGTAATGAAAGAATAATTATATTAAATATTCAGTCTTAACGTTAGTAACTAAATAATACAGAGTTTCAGGATTTAACAGAAATGGGGGGGGCGGGGTAAAGACAGAGAGAGAGAGAGAGAGAGAGAGAGAGAGAGAGAGAGAGAGAGAGAGAGAGAGAGAGAGAGAGGGAGGACAAAGACAGAGAGAAAGAAAGAAGGGTGGATAAAGACAGAGAGAGAGAGACAGACAGACAGACAGACAGACAGACAAAGAGAAAAAGGAGAGATGGGCAAGGGAGAGAAAAAGAGAAAGACAGACACAAAGAAAAAGAGAGAGCAAGAGAGTGAGAGAGTGAGAAGAGAGAGAGCAAGAGAGAGAGAGAGAGAGAGAGAAAAAAAGAGAGCAACAGAGAAAGAAGGAGGACAAAGGCAGAGAGAGAGAAAGAAGGGTGGATAAAGACAGAGAGAAAAAGGAGAGAGTTGGGGCAAGAGAGAGAAATAGAGAAAGACAGACACAAAGAAAAAAGAGAGCAAGTGGGTGAGAGAGTGAGGAGAGAGCAAAAGAGAAAAAGAGACAGAGACAGAAAGAGAGAGAGCGAGAGAGAAAGAAGAGAGACAAAGGCAGAGAGAAAGAGTGTGGATAATGAGAGAGAGACAGACAGAGAGACAAAGAGAAAAGGGGACAGATGGAGCAAGAGAGAGAAAGAGAAAGACAGACACAAAGAAAAAGAGAGCAAGAGGGTGAGATAATGAGAAGAGAGAGAGAGAGAGAGAGAGAGAGAGAGAGAGAGAGAAAGAGGGAGAGACAAAGAGAAAAAAGAACAAGAAGGGCATGAGAGACAAGAAGAGAGAGACAGAGAAAAAGGCAGAGGGAAAGAGAGTGAGCGAGAGAGCGGGAGAGAGAGAGCGGGAGAGAGAGAGCAAGAGAAAAAAGTGAGAAAGAGATACAGAAAGACAGACAGAAAAAGACAAAAAGAGACAGACACAGAGAGAGAAAGAGAGAGAGTGGGGGGTACTGACAGAGAGCAAGACAGAACGGGACAGAAGAGGCGAGGAAGAGCTGGACAAAGAAAGAGAGGGAAGGACAGACAGACAGAAGACAGAGACACTGAGGTCTCGAAAGACAGAAAAAGGGAGAACGACAGAGTGTATGTGTGTGTGTGAGAGAGAGAGAGAAAAAGAGAAAGAGAGAGAGACTCACATGCAATGTGCTCTTTCTCCTTCTCCATCTGTCTCTTGAGGTGGGTGAGCAGGGCGTCGCTGGACTCTCCCTCAGACAGAGTGAGACTGTCCAGGTCGTGGCACGAAGACTTCAGAGCCAGAATGTACAGAGCCAGGCGGCCCACCACCATCTGACCCCCACTGAGAGATCTGAACACATACAAAACTCATCAGGGGATTAACTCGCTAGGCAGAAGGGGGCTTCTAATAGGGTCTCCACGTAAAATGTGCTCTTCAAGACATTTTTTCAGGCCTGTCACAGGCCTGTTACATAATGACCTGATTGCAAGTATGGGGGCAGTCATAGGCTGGTGGTTAGGGAACCCGCCTCGTGACCGGAAGGTCACCGGCTTGATCCCTAGAGCTGAGAGCACATGACTGAGGTGTCCTTGAGCAAGACACCTAACCCCCAACTGCTCCCTGGGTGCTGTGGATAGGGCTGCCCACCGCTCTGGGCAAGTGTGCTCACTGCTCGTGTGTGTATGTGCACTCACTAGAGTGTATGTGGTGTTTCACTTAATGGATGGGTTAAATGTGGAGGTGAAATTTCCCCATCATGGGACTAATAAGGGTCACTTAATCTTAATTAGTCCCCTTAACTGCAATCAGACAAAGTGAGTGCAGTGATTTTCAGCGTTTATAATTCTCAATTAAATGTTTTGGTTGCGTAAACACTAATCTCTGCAGCACTTTGGCCTGGAAGCTCCCTAGTTTGACATGCCTGAGTTAGGAGTTACAAAGCATCCACAGCTAATAGGCAAGATAGCTAATCAGTTAATCTGACTATTATGTACATTAATAGTTACATAAATGCCTTTAAAACTTGACGGTTTAATTGTTAATCGTAGTTAATTATACTGTAAGCTAAATGTTCATGATTGTGTCAGGCCTACACTTTAATAAACGGGTCATTCTACAGAAACGCCCACTTTTCTATGTCTCCATAGGAGTCACTGGTGTTACTGGTCCTCACTGGTGTTAGACATAAGAAAAGTAACGCCAGAGACGTTTTTAATGAAAAACGCATTTTATAAAACGGCTGCTACAGAGCATCAAACCGCATGTTCTCAATCATGGAATCTCCACTGAAATATGCAATTTAATCCATTTGTGCTCTATTTTTTCACCGTTACCTCAGAATTAAGTCGGTCACACCAGTGACGTCAGCTAAAAGCTCCATATGAAATCATGAGCTGAATGAGAAAATCTCTGATAACTGAAAGACACAGTGGACTCACCGTGTACTTTTCTTCATACATCCTCAGAAAACGGGTAAAAGGAAGTTGAGTGATGTCATCAGCGTGACTTTTATTTCAAAATAAGAGATTTTGGTTATGCAGTTACACCAGTGACACGACTGGGGACCACAACTTTTAGGATATATTTTATAATATTTATTTGGCATTTGTTTTCTTTGTGTCATTTAATTTATATATTCCATAGTCATGTATAGATTATTATTATTATTAGTTAAATATTATTAGTAGTAGTTAAAATTGCAGAAAAATTCGTTTTTTCTCTTCAAAATATGGCCTCAGCCTTCACACACGACTGTGGGGACGAGCTCTTCTGTGGTTCTTGGAATTCTATTAATTGATTGATTTGAAAACCAAATGTTGCTGAATTGAAATTGGGGCTCAAGAAGGTGTAATAGTTAAAATAACTTATTGTTTTATTTGAAAATATAAATAAGTTGTAATCCTAACGTGTTTTTTTTTTAAAGTGTAATACACGTGTAAAGGCTAGGGACAAAAAAATGGACGTTTCTGTAAAATGACCCAAACATGGAACTGAGTGTGGCTAAATGTACCCAAACATTGAGTGCACAGCCATTTCATGGTAACAAAACCAGGTATTCTTTCTTGGTGAACTTTAAGAGAGAAGAAAACATTTAAAAGAATGAAAGTGTCTCCAAGCTGACGGAAGTGTGTGCACTTTCTCAGAATATCATGGACTCGGCAGCATGTATGAGCTCTTTACTTCTGAATGTCTTCGTGGAGTTTGGTTTTGAGCTGGTTGAGGTGCTGGCTCTCCTTGGCCAGGTTGTGGTGAGTGGACAGGCGCAGGGCAATGTGGACGCTGGGGTTGGGCAGAGAGTCCGGCTCTTCAGTGGAGCGCAGCAGCTCCTTATTGAGCCTCAGCACGAGTTCGTCATGATCCGTCACTGTGGGGTCAGTGTGCAACAGAAAAGGCACATGAAGTACGTAAGAACACATTCACACACATTTAACCCCCCAATGGCCTGGGGTCCTCAATAGCCATTGGAACCATAAAAATGCCAATGAGATATCTACAGTGCTCTGCAACCATCAGCGAGCACCTTTCGCTTCTGTAATTTCCAGTCATAACAAAATATTCCGTATCTTTTGCAGTGGTTAGAGTCTCTAACCTTTAACGCTCTTTACCTTTATTACACCTTCCACTTATTTCAGGAGACTCGCTTTCAGTTTCCTAAAGAAATCTGCAGGGATACTGATCTTATTCCCAAACACATTCAGTGATGTTGAGGTCTGGATCACGATTGGGGCTTGATTTTCTCCTCTCTCTCAAAGATGAAAGCTGTAAGTGCTGTTTATCTGATGGAGACAGGTTTGCTGTCCACTAACTCTTGCACGGTTGTTAGAAGCCGCACGTTCTCTGTAGCTTTTAAAAACTTCTGATACTTTCATTTAATTTTCTCCTTCCTGCAATTATATCCTCAGAAATACCTCCTGAAAATGAACAACTTGTACTTAATGGCTATTGTGAGTGGAAATTCTAATTTATTATAATTTCTAAATGCAAAGCATTTCTCGTTTAATTAGGTGTCTATTCCTGTCTTTGGTCCCCTGACCCCGGGCCCCAAAAACACAGAAGAGTCAATTTCTTATATTTTGGCATTTTATTGTTTTCCTCCTAGACCACTCATGACATCTGTATAGTTTATGCACCCAAAAAGAGTCATAATACAACCCCAATTCCAATGAAGTCGGGACGTTGTGTAAAACATAAATAAAAACAGAATACGATGATTTGCAAATCCTTTTCAAGGTATATTCAATTGAATACACTACAAAGACGAGACATTTAATGTTCAAACACATAAACTTCGTTGTATTTTGCAAATATTCACTCATTTTGAATTTGATGCCTGCAACACGTCCCAAAGAAGTTGGGACAGGGGCGTGTTTACCACTGTGTTACATCACCTTTCCTTTAACAACACTCAATAAGCGTTTGGGAACTGAGGACACTGATTGTTGAAGCTTTGTAGGTGGAATTCTTTCCCATTCTTGCTTGATGTACAACTTCAGTTGCTCAACAGTCCGGGGTCTCCGTTGTCGTATTTTGCGCTTCATAATGCGCCACACATTTTCAATGGGAGACGGTCTGGACTGCAGGCAGGCCAGTCTAGTACCCGCACTCTTTTACTACAAAGCCACGCTGTTGTAACACGTGCAGAATGTGGCTTGGCATTGTCTTGCTGAAATAAGCAGGACGTCCCTGAAAAAGACGCTGCTTGGATGGCAGCAGATGTTGCTCCAAAACCTGTATGTACCTTTCAGCATTAATGGTGCCTTCACAGATGTGCCAGTTCCCCCTGCCATGGGCACTAACACCCCCCCACACCATCAGAGATGCTGGCTTTTGAACTTTGTGTCTGGAGGACACAACCTCCATGATTTCCAAAACCAATTTGAAATGTGGACTCGTCAGACCACAGGACACTTTTCCACTTTGCATCAGTCCATCTCAGATGAGCTCTGGCCCAGAGAAGCCGGCGGCGTTTCTGGGTGGTGTTGATATGTGGCTTCCCTTTACATGGCAGAGTTTTAACTTGCACTTGTAGATGGAGCGACGAACTGTGTTCACTGACAGTGGTTTTCTGAAGTGTTCCTGAGCCCATGTGGGAATATCCGTTACAGAATGATGTCGGTTTTTAATGCAGTGCTGCCTGAGGGATCGAAAGTCACAGGCATTCAGTGTTGGTTTTCTGCCTTGCTGCTTACTTGCAGAGATTTCTCCAGATTCTCTGAATCTTTTGATGATATTATGGACTGTAGATGATGAAATCCCTAAATTCCTTGAATTGCACGTTGAGAAACATTGTTCTTAAACTGTTGGACTATTTGCTCACGCAGTTGTTCTCAAAGTGGTGACCCTCGCCTCGTCCTTGCTTGTGAACGACTGAGCCTTTCAGGGACGCTCCCTTTATACCCAATCATGACACTCACCTGTTTCCAATTAACCTGTTCACCTGTGGAATGTTCCAAACAGGTGTTTTTCTGAGCATTCCTCAACTTTCCCGGTCTTTTGTTGCCCCTGTCCCAACTTCTTTGGAACGTGTTGCAGATCAAATTCAAAATGAGTGAATATTTGCAAAAAACAATAAAGTTTATCCGTTTGAACATTAAATATCTCGTCTTTGTAGTGTATTCAATTCAATATAGGTTGAAAAGGATTTGCAAATCATCGTATTCTGTTTTAATTGTTTATACAATGTCCCAATTTCACTGGAATTGGGGTTGTATCTTTTGGATGATCATTCTTCTTCATCTTTCTCTCTTTTTTAATGTAAAATTGGTTTCTATTAGTCGATTCACTGTAAAATTTTCAAAAAAGTGTAAGAGGCATCTGGAAACTGAACACTGAACTGTCTCGACCCTGATTTTGGATTTGCCCAAAATAAATCTCGCTTTTCTCCGGCATATGCGTCCATCAAAGTATAAAAAAAAAACAGTGATTTGTATTTAGCGTTCCACACACTGTGCTGCACTAAATCCAAGTCTATGGTCTCTTAGTAATCAAACATGCAGTTGGGAAGTGTTTCTAATTATTGATGACGCCCTCGATCCACTCAGGCTTAATTTATCACAATAATGATAAATATTGTCCTACTGCCAAGCCGTTAATCCCTTTAAATCTGTCCCTCCTCTTGCACACGTTCGCCCTATTCAACCCGAAGCAGCGTGAGGAACAGAACAAACTGAAAAAAGGCAGTTGAGTCAGGGAGAAGGAAAAGTTACAGGATTCTGCAATGTGCTAACAAGCTTTCTATGGATGAATGAGTCATGCTCAGTGCTCGATAAAACAGCGGACACACATACGAGTTCAAGGCCTCTCTCATCTGCCCCGTTCACACTGCTGCCTCAGCAGCGCGAGTTCACGGAGCTACTGAGACTGACAAGCATGTGACTGTCTGTAAAAACTGCCTCTGTCATAAACAAAGAGAGCAAAGTACAGTGAAAACAACATTCCTCCAACTTCAGGATGAAGGAATCCAAGTCCATGTTCTAACCTATGCGACCCATTTCCGAAATCTGACAACTGTAACTCATCAAAATGAATACTTATCCCAGTCTTATGGTTCCAAGCTTATGGCTTGATGGATTTAAAGGTGCGGTCTGTAAGATTTAGGGGGAATGTGGTATACAAAATCATGTTTTCATTAGTTTACAGTCACTTGTAACTACAAATCCTTTTCTTTAGCTTAGATTGAGCCCTTCATATCTACATAGGAAGCAAGTCCTTTACCAGCAGAGGCCGCTATATTGCACCACTATGTCTCTACAGCAAGAAAAAGCAAGGGACGGGGTTTGTTTCTTAATGAAAACATCAAGAAACTCAGGACAGGCAATGGCAGAAAACCTGACGGCTACATCAGGTTCTTCTACACGCTTGGAAAGGGAGGGGTGAGGGAGTTGGCATTCAGTTGTTTGCAAGGTGTATGGTGGTTGGTTAGTGTAGTGGTTAACACCTCTGCCTTCTATGCTGTAGACTGGGGTTCAATCCCTGACCAGGGCAAGCACCCTATACCAATAAGGGTCCTTGGGCAAGACTCCTAACACCACCTTGGCCTACCTGTGTAAAAATGATCAAACTGTAAGTCGGTTTGTGTAGAGTTACATAAAGAATCCCCTCACTATTCTCTTATCAGGCGTACCCAGCTTGTATCCTTTATAACCGCATCATCATTTATCAACTAAAGTTAATATCATGGGAACAATCAAACAGGACTTACCACATATACATGAAGACCCTCAGTCAAGCACAATGATAACTAAACAACAGTTAAAGGGCAACTCAACAGATTTTTCAAGACTGCGGCATATTTCAGTGGTTTAGATGTAAACAAAATCGCTCGGAGTGGCTTGATGAGAAATGCTTAGAGAGAAATTTACCGACTTGGATTTCTTTACAGCGCCAGTGACAAGACGCAGGGGTCACAATGTCTACAACACAAATAAAGCCATTTTATTTACTATCCAAACCCACCAGTCAACCTACATGTGTCTTCTGAGTTCTATATATAATGTTGATGATGATAACATAGTAATAAATCTAAAATCATAAGTTTCTCTACTGGCCATTTTGCCTTAAATCACCCTGTATGTTCCTCTTCACCTTGAATGGATTTCAAATACATTCTAAGCCCAAACCTTCCCAAAACTGCCTCAAAATAAGATTGAACTATTTTGGCTTACAGCGCCCTGCATGTATTCCTCCACCAAGAACGGATTAAAATAAATGGGATTAAAATACATCTTGAGCCAAAACCTGATCACAAAACTATCATAAAACAACGTCTCAGAGACCAAGCAGCTAATATCTAACTTTCTGTGAGGGAGCATGTAGAGGTATAAAACATCTGGATCCTCTCACCACCGCTGTGAAGAATTCCAGCTCGACAAGTTTCTCTAGAAACTTGAGCATTTCACACCAAACCTCTCTGAATGACTGTGTGTACACCACAACCCTTTATGTAGAATCTATCTATCTATCTATCTATCTATCTATCTATCTATCTATCTATCTATCTATCTGTCTGTCTGTCCATCTAGCTATCTGTCTGTCTGACTGTCTGTCTGTCTGTCCATCTAGGTATCTGTCTGTCTATCTGTCTTCTGTCTGTCTGTCTATCTATCTATCTGTCTGTCTATCTATAAACCCAGATTCTATTAACGTTATAAAATCTGCTCTGAGCACTTGGTCAGTTTGTTATTACTATGCTACTGCTATGTCATTACAGGCTGGCCAGGGAAACATTAAGAGCAGAGAAGGGAGAGATTTAAATCATACCACACGGTGATCCCGCTGTCAGTGCAGCCAGGGCAGCTACAACGAGGAGAATCGCCTTCATTTTGGGCTGACCTGGACAAAACAAACCAGCAGACCACACACTTACACACACAGGACTCGCAGAGTAAGAACAGGTTGACGGACACCAGGCTTACCTGCCTTTCACGGTCCTGAGCTGCGAATCGAGGCCAAAACTCGGCGGTGCCCACTTATAAATCTAACTGTCCATGACATTTTCAGCCCTGCCTCGCTGGTCATATGACCACAGCTACCAAAACAAGGCGGAGTCAGAAACACCCGACACCGCGAGTGAATATGAACTAAACTACCAGCAGGATTTCACGTTCTCTCATTTTTACAGGTAAAACACGTGAATTAAAGTAAAAAAAAAAATAAATAATAATAATAATTTATATATATATATATATATATATATATATATATATATATATATATATATATATATATATATATATATATATATATATATATATATGATACTTGATTTAATATATTTATTAAAAATAATTATATATATAAATAATAAATAAATAGTAATAATAAATAATAGTAATGTATTTTTCTATTTCACATTTCACGCGGGTTTGTTTACCGTACCCTGACGAGGACTACAAACCGCAAACTTAACGGACTACAAGTCCCAGTGCGCACCGGCGTTGCCGTCTCGGTGGGCGCAGGCGCAGACGGAGTGCGTGCTGTGCGCTGAACGTGACGTTTGTGTTTTTCTTCTGGCTGGTTCACTACTACAGGAGAAGAAAGGTGAACATTCACATTTTTACACGAATTAAACAACGGCTGCGTTATGCGCTGTCGACGTTTAGGGCTAGAAATGGCACACAGGCAACTTACGGCCGGAGTTGTTGCAAAGCTAGGCTAGTTAGCGCGGCTGAAGTCGGCGGAGCTCCTGCGTTAGAACTTAATGTTATTGTGGAAGTTGACGCTCCAGGGACACCAGCCGAGGGAGCGCAGCGGTGTGAGGGCGTCCGCAGCCGCAGTGTGTCTCCGAAAGAAAACGTGAGCTTCTGTTGCCTTTTAGTTTTATAGCGAGGCCTTATTTACCATTTAAGGTGGAACGGGTTATAAAGCTGGCGAATGGAAGTGAACTACAGCCTTATCTGTGGTGGCAGATGCAGACAGCTTACTAACAAGATACTGACTAGTTATCTAGTAATATAGAAATATTAACTTATACTAAATACACTGATTAGCCATGACATTAAAACCTTACTTTGTAGTTCTACAGTTACAGACTGTAGTCCATCTGTTTCTCTGATTACCCTGTTCCCCCCTTTTACCCTGTTCTTCAGTGGTCAGGACCCCCATGGACCCTCACAGAGCAGGTACTATGTGGGTGGATCATTCTTAGCACTGCGATAACGCTGATGTTGTGCTGGTGTGAGTGGATCAGATACAGCAGTGCTGGTGGGGTTTTTAAACATGGTGTCCACTCACTGTCCACTCTATTAGACACTCCTATCCTGTGGATTCACCTTGTAGATGTAAAGTCAGAGATGACAGCTCATCTGCTGCTGCACAGTTTGTGTTGGTCGTCCTCTAGTCCGTCATC
Source organism: Pygocentrus nattereri (assembly GCF_015220715.1). Taxonomy (NCBI): domain Eukaryota; kingdom Metazoa; phylum Chordata; class Actinopteri; order Characiformes; family Serrasalmidae; genus Pygocentrus; species Pygocentrus nattereri. Next base: position 6,854,886 of record NC_051230.1, on the reverse strand, counting down.
AGTGGTCACAGGACGCGGCCCACAGGACGCTGCTGGCTGGATGTGTTTGGTTGGTGGATTATTCTCAGTCCAGCAGTGACACTGAAGTGTTTAAAAACTCCAGCAGGACTGATGTGTCTGTTCCACTCATACCAGCACAACACACACTGACACACCACCACCACCACGTCAGTGTTACTGCAGTGCTGAGAATGATCCACCACCCAAATAGTACCTGATCTGTGGTGGTACTGTGGGGGTCCTGACCACTGAATTCGGATGCGAAGTAGTTATCTAACGTTAACAGGGAGCTTAATATTTATCCAAACTAGTGATGCTATGCTGTGCTAAACTTAGAGAGACTGACTGTTTGAGCTGTGTAGTCTCAGTTAGTCTGTAATGCACGTTTGTGTGTCTGTGCTTTTGCAGAGTGCAGCAGGGATGCACAGCGCCAGTGCAGGCAGCGGTGACCTGGGCTACCTGCCTTTGGCCTACGCCGCCCTTCCGCACTTAACTGCCCCAGAGATGGGCGTGTCAAAGGGGCAGCCGCCCAGCAGCTCGCATCATCTGCCAGGGAGCTCCATGACAAGCACGTATGTATTATGTTTTGGAGGCAGGTTCTCCTTCAGTCGCTGTTCAGTGTCTGTAGTTTATAGCTCTGAATGCACAGTTCTCTCTCTCACTCTGTTACTCTGTTTTACAAAGTTGATGTGAAAATGACTGAATCTGAGTGCTAGACTTTAGTCTTTTTCTTACTCAAGCTTTTCAGCTCTTCAGTTCTCAGTCTCTTGTTGCTGCTGCTCGTCCCCCTCTCTCTCTCTCTCTCTCTCTCTCTCTCTCTCTCTCTCTCTCTCTCAGCTCTTTTTAAAAGGCGCTCACGCTGCCAGCCAGATCAGCTGAGCACCTGAGGCGAGAGGGGGCGAGAGCTCATTGCTCTGCCTCCTCGTCACCCCCCCCCCCTCCCCCCACCACAGCTCATCCGGATCGAACATGAGGTGGATTGGAGCGGCCTTGCTGCGGAACAGGGGGCAGGTGGAGCTCAGGACCCTCAGCTCCTTGCCCACATGCCTCACGTGGCCGGCACCGTCGTCATCATCTTCTTCCCACCGTCTCTTGTGTCACCCTCGTCCCTTGGTGGAGCTTGGGCTTTGCGCTCCGTCCTCCACCCACTCGCAAGTCTCCACCACTCAGTGTTTGGGCCCCTCCTTCTGGCAGGGTTTCGCAGCTGCCATCGGGCCCCGATACTAAATGATTAGTAGAAAAGTATCTTGTTATATGCCCTGCGATGGACTGGCGACCCTGAGGGAGAAGCGGTGTGTGTGTGTGTGTGTGTGTGTGTGTGTGTGTGTGTGTGTGTGTGTGTGTGTGTGTATCTTGTTATGTAGTACACTTAAACAAAAAGAGAGTAGTTCAGTGGAATGGAATAAAGCAGACGAGCTGCTTAAAAGAATCCTTTGTCATTCTGTGGTTTTTAAGCAGCAGCACTGATATGACACCCGAAAAAAGCGTCTGGCTTATATGCAAGACATGTTTATTAGTAATATTAGTTTATTTCGTCTTTTGTGTCTCTTTTCTTGCAGAAGCTGGGAGAGAAGATGCCTGAGGAAGCACAGGAGAAGGACAGATGATGAGTAAGCAGATACTTATGTTGTTGTACCGTATCTAGTATGTGTACATGTTTGTGTAAAGTTTTGAATGGTCCTTGTGATTGGGCTGCATGTGTTTTGTAGGGGTCTTGATTTGCATATTAAGATTTTAATGAATGACGTTTTTCCTTTTCAATACAGGGAATGTGAAATGATACGCAGTGAATCCAGTGCAGTTTGATTCGTGCTGATATGAATTGGATTTCTACTGTTCTATTAACGAAATGAGATAATACTGTATTCCTAAAAGAAACACCAAAAAAACAAAAACCCTCCCTTCACATTTTGTGTGTATTCACATTGTAGCTTTGACGTGAACCACAAAAAAAAATCTAAATGAATATTGCCTAATTTTTTATTTTTATTTCTACATATGTATTGTGGTGCCAAAAACATCCTACATATATAATACTGTGCAAAAGGCACAAAGCCTAACTGTACACTTATATGGCCAGTGTGAGAAATAAAATGGCCAATGAATGTGATGTTTCCATTACTTATGTACAGGGGGGTGTACAAATATAACCAGAAATTTGTGTCAACCCCTAGTTTATAGAGTCCGTTATCGAAGACCCGACTGTTTCTGACCAGTGATGTTGGCTGTAATTTCCTTTTACAGAGGCTGTACTGCCAAAAAGCGAAAGCTGATGGAAGTAGCAGGTTCAGGTCCCTTAGATTACTCAAGCCCGAAACCCTGTCAGAGCTGGTCAGTGGAGGCTACTGCCCATTCTCCATCAATTCAGCTCAGCCCTTCAACCCTCCAGCCAGGTCCTTGCACCCAAGAAGCCAGTCTGGCCTTCTCTCCCGTCTCTGTTCCCTCAACCAGACCGGACACAGAGGGCTCCTGCATGGAGGTGGAGGCAGCACAGAGGAAGCTGCAGGAGATCGAGGACAGGTGAGAGACGTTGCTATGCAAAAATGTGACCAGGTCCATTGACCAGGTGATATTTATTATTTGAGCACCAAAGGTCACAATCAGCATAGTCCTATCAAACCTAACATCTCCCCAGCGATGTATTCAGAGAATTTGCCCTTTAGTGGTGCGTTAGTCAAGACTTCAAGACTCAACATCTGGCAGTTTAAACAGCTGAACTGCGACATCACTGGAACATTTTTACTCTTATTCCCACCCATCAACACAAAGCACGCCTGTAGAATCAGCGGTACCCATCGCAGTTCAGCTAGAGTTTGCTAGCATTTCCGGGGATTGTCATCACTTCACATTCTGGCAGTGAGGTAGTTTGTTTGTTTGTTTGTTTATTAAGGGCCTTACATTGTTATTTAGATACGCACCGATCAGGCCTAACATTCCAACAAGTCCACCTCCTTGTTTCTATGCTCACTGTCCACTTTATCAGCTCCACTTACTGTATAGCTGCACTCTGTAGTTCTACAGTTACAGACTGTAGTCCATCTGTTTCTCTGATACTCTGTTACCCTGTTCTTCAGTGGTCAGGACCCCCATGGACCCTCATAGAGCAGGTATTAGTTGGGTGGTGGATCATTCTCAGCACTGCAGTAACACTGACGTGGTTCTGGTGCGAATGGATCAGACAACGTAGTGCAGCTTGTAATAAAACTTAATGATAAATGTAATAAATCCTTGAAAAGCGTTATGTTTTTTTGGCAGTACAGATTCTGCTGGTCTGGGTCATCAACCAGATTCATTGTGTTTCCCCGAGCTGGAAAGTCAGAGGTGGGGGCAGAGTTATGTGGTGTAGGGGAGGGTCTTTTAAAATGACTGACATGTCCGAGGTTTGATGACTGAGTGAGGTTTCTCAGAAGCATAGTACCCTTTGTGCTGATGTCATTGCTATTTTTAATCATGTTCTACATATTTTCCTGGTTATTTGTACTAGTAAGAAAAGAAACAAACAGTCACTTAATGCACCGTTTACTCATTTAAATTTTCCACCAGAGTAGCTGGGCCACATCCACATAAATATAGATCAGCATGTGGAATTGGAGCTTTCTGTGAGCTTATATTAGAGAACCTCCGTGCTTCATCGTTGGATGCACTGAGATAAGCTGTTGATTATTGACTGCTTTAATTAGAGTAACAATACAAGATGACTGATGTGGAAAGTAAATACATATTCATGTGGTTTCTGGCTCAAAAGGCTGGTTTTCCACACTTCTATTACGAGCTATTAAACATTATTTATACGCACAAGAGCTCCACATTCATTCCAAACTTATTTTCATTCAGTGTGAGTACTTTTTTGTGCTCACACACAAAATAAATGCACACTAAAATGACCAAACAGAAGATCCACAGCCAGTCTTTATTTTTTATTAGTCCAACTCACAACATGCCCGGATCTTTGAAAACACGACGTGATGTGTTGGATATAGATTGAAAAATGTGGACTGGCTCAGGATCCGGATTCACCCTGATGGCGCTCTGTGTGTGTTCAGGATCACTCTGGAAGATGACAGTGATGAAGACCTGGATGTGGAGCCGGCTCAGCGCAGGCCTGTGCTTGTGCTGTCCGACAGTCTGAGGGAGGGGCTGCAGCGAGGCATTGGTGATGTTCTCCCTCATACAGTAGCACAATCAGTGTGAGTGTTCACCCCTGTGGCAGCTTTACAGTTTTGTATACTGTATGCAGCTCTGTGTAGTTTACATAATATGTAGTGCCACACTGCAAGTCAGCCCCAGCAGCGCTGGATTACACTAGTGTTTTTCAGCTCAGTCTCTTTCTGTCGTATCAGCAGCTTGTGAATGAATGTTCACATTAAGGTCACATGGCCACAAATCAGATACCTATCCGATCTAGGACCAAGTATGAAAGTGATTCAGGTCGGATTGGGAAAGATCAGATTTGCGTGTCCATACAGCCCTGAAAACTTTAGTCACATTATGGCAAAAAATTGGATTTGTGCTATTTCAGCCTGGTAATGTGACCGTAGCCTAGGTTTTGGGGATTTGGAGCCCTCTCTGGTGGAAATGGGTAATTTCATGCAACATCTGGCGGGACATTTTGTAAATGCGGCAGACCCCTTCCCCAAGCAGATGAAAAGGAATATCCAAAGAGAACTCGGTCAAAACTTGAAACTGAAGGATGTGAATGCCAAAGATGTGAGCGAATTATCTACTGTTGTCATCATAGCTGCATTAGTATAATGTTGATTTTGTGACCTCTACAAAATCCAACCGACACCTCTGACTTTTAAATGATTATTTCAGGCTTTACAGGGAAACTCGCAGCAGCGCATACACACCACATTTCGGCTCAGTAACTCAGTAATGCTATTTTCTTTACATTTAACACAATAAAACTCACATAGTGCATCTTTAAGAATATTTAGAGCGGCGTGTGACCTCACTGAATGCCATAATACGTTACTTTATGATAGTAGTAGTGCTGCAAAGTAAAAGCATGCTCTGTTGTCTTGCGTGTTTCTGCAGGAGCCACTCGTGTATGGAGTTGGTGCTGTGGCGCCCCCCAGAGGACCCGTTCACCCAGCAGTTAAAGGACTGCCTCCAGCGACAGCAGCGCAAACAACACCCTGTGTGCAGACAGACGCCGACACCCATACCCAGCACCCCCTTGCCCGAGCAAATGCAGCCTAAAGAGCCAGCTGAACAGGCCTTCAGCCCTCTCTACTGCCCCCCAGTGGCCTCCAGCGGCAGCGGGGAGGAGGATATGGAGCTATAGACTTGAGCCTTTTTTTTTTTTTAAACTGTTTTGCTGACTTTATACTCTGTTTGTTAATGTGATGAACTCTGATCTGACCTAGTACAACAGAGGAGTGGTGGATTGTATCATCTCTGCCAAAATGAATCTTTCATGCCTTGAGATTTGTGCTCTTGGCATTGCACTATGAAGATGAGATGAGATTTCGTGGCCACATCTTGTTTTTTTTTTTATTTGTTTCCCCAGCCAATATTTGAGTCAGAAACGAGGTTGTGTAGCAGGGACCATATTGCCATGCACATCTATGAACTTTGCTAACATGCAGATGCCAATATGGTATCACATCGTGTCTAAGCGCTCATTTCCAACAAAACAGTCCACGGCTGCATATTCCGCTTGTCAGTAGCACCCTGCAACAAATCCCACAACACAAATACTCAATACTTCTTTGCGACTAGACTTGGGTCTCTTCTTGGTACAGAGTGACTAATATTACAGTGAAGTATTATCAGAGAGCTTAGCTTGTTCTCCATCAGGTGTCTTTTTCGGAGGTTGTGTTTTGCATAGCGATTGGCACGGTTTTACTCTATAACACTGTCTGACTGTCTGCTGTACCTCAAAGAAAGTGCTACATACTTTTATGTGTAACATAGGAGGCAGTAACATGCACAGGCCTGGATATCAATAACATTAACAGACATTTTTAGCGCTCCCAGCCTCGCTTGCAAACATTTATACTACAAATGCTCTTCTTTCGTGTGAGGTTCTGTGTTGTACGCTGTATACACGCCTAGTTGCATCCTCACTTAAGGCTCTGACCAGGTACAAAGTAAGCATTTGTACACCAGGCACTGTATTAAATGGATTGGACAAAATACAGTGCGCTGGAAATTCACCAAGCCTACAGTTGTGCGTTTGGTTTTTTTTGGTTTTTTTCTTTTGCCCCACTTGTTGATTCTGCCAGCACCTTAAGAAAAACTGCAATGGCCTGCGTGTAAAGCTGGACCTGTTTTTCAATAAATAAAAAATAAATAAATAAACAAACACTACTTTTGGAAGTTTACATTTGCATTTATTTAGCAAAAAAAATGCATTGTAAGTGTAATGATCAATAAGTGCATCCTTGAAAACAAACATTCCGTGATGTTTTTTTTGGCTTGGATGTACATTTCTAGGTAAAATTGTATCAGTGTAGAAGTTTTAAATGATGTGGGGGTTCCTTAAATGAAAAAAAATTAAGATTTTCACAAAATCTAATGTCTATCATCTTACCACTTACACTCTCAGAAATACAAATAGTAAACTGTCGCTGGGGCTGTACCCCTTGTGTCGCTGGGGTGGTCCCCTCAAGGGTACATCTCCATACCTTTAGCCATGGAACATAATTGAACCATAATAATATAATAAAATGATATTTTCTAAGCTGTACTGACTCCACACACCTCGTCTTGCCTCCAGGCTTTATTTTACTGTTCTGTTTTAAAACATTCGGTTATGAAAAAGGTAGAAATATGTACTTTTAACCTGGAAAAACATTTAAAGTGCACAACTGGACCTCAAAACCACTGTTGTACGTTTGAGGGTACATTTATATTGCTTGTACTTTGATAAGCGAAAGATGTACCTGCATACCACCTTTATTTCCAAGTGTATACGGCAGAATTCTCATAATCTTTGATTGCAGCGACTGATTCCCGCATCTTAAACATATTCTGATTACCGATTACGTCACTGTGCACCAGTGGGTTAGGAAAAAAATGTTAGCCAATAAAATTTGATCATCGAGAGGAAATGCTCTGAGACCATCCCGGAAGGAAAATGTGCCATGAACTGAAAAGTTCTTGAGGTTTCTTTAAGGTTCTTCTATGATATCACTCCAAAGAACCCGTTTTGGCACCTTTATTTTTAAGAATATAGTCTTAAAATGATTTTAACAGTCTACAGTAATTGGTCCAAATGAATGAAAAGATAAATAATGGCTGGAGGGGCTTCAGAGCTTGTAGCACCATTGAGATATAAGTGTAATAAAGGCATTAATAACTAGTTTAATCTGCAGCAGCTAACTTGCTTAAACAACACCACCCAGGGCAAGGGGCACTTTTTTCAGAGCTGGTGAAGAACGCTCATCGTTCCACTTTCAGTCCAGCTGTAAAACACCTGCTTCTTTTCTTTGAAGACAGGCCCAAGGGTGCCTTTACAGAACACCACAGCCTGCAGAGTCACTGGAAATGATTTGCTGCTGTACAGCTAGAATGACCCAGCTCGACAAAAGGTGGTATTATGGAGTCAGAGGGGTCAATGTCCAGGCCAGAGTTGGGGGTGGTTAACTGGGTGCTGTCCTCACGCTGGAGCGCTGTGACACATAACGTTCCTGCACTGGAGCAATCTGGAAAAGAGCAAATCAACATGTGAAAGGCATGAAAAAAAATAACAGCCATTCAAAATATAAAACGTGAGACACCCCCTCACCATCCTGTTACTGGCTCTGGATTACTGAAGGGGAGTTCTCATTTCTTTACGTGGTGGTGATAGAAACCAAGTTTACAATACAAATATACCCGGTTTATTTATTATCCAAAACCGCCAGCAAACGAGTGCATGAGTGAATGAGTCTTATGATTATGCAGGGATATGATGCAATATCGCTGCTGTCAGAATAAAAACTCATACTCCGAAAAGGTAACTACACAGGAGAAGGAAAAACATTAACTTTTAATGGCAGTAAATGGATAAATGTTTTTTTCTCAAGTTATTTTGGACTATTTCTGTTGGTCTATTCATCAGGAAATTTTGGCAACATAAAGGGCAAAACTGCCTTTTTTAAATTTTGTCTGTAGATACGAGGTTTTGCCCTGGCAGCAATGATAATCTTTGGGGACTGTTTTGCCCCATGAAGGGATTATAAAATTGGTTTTAGGGCAAATTCTTATTTTAAAACTACTATAATTAAGGAGCTTTTTGAGGCATCAAAATGCTTCAGATGCTCCAGTCTGGTTCCTATCACCACCACTGTGAACAATTTTGACTTTGGGAGTTTCTCTAGAACAGACCAAATCACTCAATGAGTTTGTTTACATCTTATCTACTTAATTCTGCAAAATTTTAGAAAGATCAGTGAAATTACGTCGTCTTTTAAGCTGAAATGATTTCAGCTGAAAATGTTTCTATGCCACATTTTTAATACAACATTTAGTATTTACTGCATACATGTGGATGTTAACATACAGTTTCAAGGTAGGACCCTGCCAAGTCTCCAGCTTCTCGGACCCCCTTGGGATGCACAGGGCTGGGTGGGTGAGTCTGGTTGTCTGCCTGGAGCTGATGGATACGGCTCTGGAGGTGCCGTAGTAGCTTGTATGAAGCCAGGTCGTGGCCACTGGGAGTGCTTGCCAAGTCTGGGACAATAGCAGAAGAAGCAGATGCCACGTCTGTTTGGTCTTTGTAGTTCTGAAGGAGGACACAGAGATGGGCCAGTCAAAACAAGCCTCATGCTGCAGCTATAACTACAGATACGACAGCGTTTTAGAGCCACTTAATAAAAATGAAAATGGTACAAAGTCGCACAGTATGATATTATGGGGGCAGTCGTGGGCTGGAGGTTAGGGAACTGGCCCTTTGACCGGATGGTCGCTGGTTCGATCCCCAGTGCCAACAGTCCATGACTGAGGTGTCCTTGAGCAAGACACCTAACCCCCAATTGCTCTTCGGGCGCTGTGGATAGGGCTGCCCACCGCTATGGGCAAGTGTGCTCACTGCCCCCTAGTGTGTGTGTGTGTATTCACTAGTGTGTATTTGGTGTTTCACTTCACGGATGGGTTAAATGCGGAGGTGGAATTTCCCCGTTTGTGGGATTAAAAAAAAGTATCACTTATTTTGAGAAAAGATTTGTGCTATTTCGAGAAAATAAGTAATATTTTGAAAAAAAAAAGTTGTAGAAATAAGACAGTGTCACTAATACCAGGAAAGATTGCAAAATTGTGGCCATAGGCTTCGCAAAGGGAAGGCAGCACCTCCTCATGTTAAATGAGGGGTGTTGGAGTTGGTGAAGTTATACTTTCATATCGATTTCAGCCATAAAGAAACACTCAGTCTCCCAGTCTGTCCTGCACATCAGCACCAGCCTGTTCTAAGAAACGGCTGAAACAGCTGAGCAGGAAACTGCGTTTATCTTGAATAAAGAGCCAGACGGACTCGGAGGAAACCGTCTGTCTGTGTTGTTTATGGAGAATCTCAGGCAGGGTCGTCTACACGGCTATCAGGGCAACATCTCCCCCATTCAAAGAGGGCATGAAGTTCCACAGACAGTGAGAACGATAATCAAAATGATCCACAAAGAGACCGGAGTGAGTGGAGCTCCAGCTCCAGAACAGCAACCGAGACCCTGTGCGTTACGACAGCCCCCCTACAGTTAGCCCACTTTATCCTCCAAATATTATGACCTTTATTCTCAAAATAGTATGACTTCCTGAAGTCTACTAAGTTTATTTTTATTAACAGTGGCCCGAAAACACTGTCGTAGTACAGCACCCACATACATGCTAATTATTGCTGTTACTATCGTCTTCTTTTAAGGGTTAGAACATGAAAACGAGTGTTTTTGTGAATAACACCTTGGTTGCGATTATTCACTTTAATGTACTCATTCATATGTTTTATTGATGTTATAAGAGTTTTGCATAGTAAAGAAAAAACTAACACTTTACTGAACGACAGCATTAGTAAGGCTACATGACACCTCCATAAGCCTTTCATGACAAACTTACATAAGCATTTATAAAGACTTATTTCAATGGTCAATGTCATTTCACCTTAATAAGCTTGTTGGAATAAACCTTTATGAGCGTCTATGTAGGTTAATGTCAGCTGTCATAAAAGGTTTATATACAGTCATATGCAAACATTTGAACAACGTCAGTAAAATTGCAAGTTATTTTGATTGTCTACATGAAAATTAGTGTAGATAAAAGGTAAAATTCATGCACAGTTACTATTTGTTTGCTGAATTTAACATATTGGAAAAAATAAAACATATAAAATGTGCCATAACCTTTGCACAGACCTCATTTTTATTTTTTTTTCAATATATTAAATTCAGCAAATAAACACTAACAGTGCACTAAAAGGTGTAGAAGTGGGTTCTCTGTAGAGGATGTGTTCACCTATTTAAACTTAGAAAAAATCAACAAAACATGTAAGTTACCAAGGGCCCTCAAACTTTTGAATACAGCTGTATGGACGTCTTATGAACAACTAACCTGAAGTAAAGTTTGCCTAAATATTATTTTAAATATCTGCAGTTTCTTCCACCAAAAAGTGCACTGTTTTAATAGTTGAATAATTATTATGACAACATAGTTACATCCACATTTGTGTGTTTTTACCCGAGTCAAGTGTCTCATCTCTCCCTCAAGCAGCTCCAGTCTCCGTTGTGGCTCCAACTTGGTTTTGGAGACTCTCCTTCAAAACACAATAAGTAATAAAAACAACTAAAATTACAAATAAAGTTTTTCATACATGTATGGTCTACAATACATGCACCGTGAAAAGTGGTCTATGGCCTATTTCTCTCTCTACTGCCTCAGTTATGAAACACAGGTGATTGAAAAGAGCATAATTAATAGAAATACATTAAAAATGGAAAACAGATTGGGGGAGGGGGGGGGCTTCACATGTTGTTAATATGTAAAAGCCATGTAAAGTGGAACTGCAATATGCAATAGGAATACAGGAATCCACTGCTATAGGACACAGTGACTCATGATCTAGGCACCGAAAAGAGATTATATTACAGTCATATGCATATATATATATATATATATATATATATATATATATATATATATATATATATATATATATATATAAAATACTACTACAATAATTATATTGACAAAAACAACAGATGCAATGTAAAAAAGTGGTGAAAGTGTCCACTTGCATTGCATTGGTCTATGGGATACGTCCCACTGCATGTCAACAACTTTTTTATATAATGTTATATAAGGTCCATGAAATCTAAAGTGCATTTAAGATGCGCGTTAAAAAATTAAGCACAAAAAAGTAAATGTACAACACGTTTCTTTAAACAATATAAACTTACTTTTGTTGTAGTTAAGCAAAACGTAAAGGAAGCATATCGAAACATGTCGTAAAGGGACAATATCAAACTTTCTAATATTTCTCTGCCAAACGCTTGTACAAAAAGAAATAGTAGTAGTATAATGACAAATAGTGTAACTTGCATAACTTGGAGTTAGCTGGTGGAAGATTGAAGTACAATATCAGAAAGGCTCTATGAACTATTCGAGGATTTTTTAATGAATAAATGTCATGCATATAGTACTCAAGCATCAACATTAAAATGCTCTGGTAATATAATACTCTCTAACACTTGCTAGCAATTACAAACTGTTACAAAACAGCTTTATCATTAGAAAAAGCCAATGCTAACACAAACACTAAGTGCAGACCTACAGTTGGATTTATTAGATTGTTAGACTGCAACCAGAGCATAACAGGTTTGTTAAAAGCTTGTTTTTAGTTGGACAGGCAGTGTTAGTGTCTCAGACTCTGCAGAAAGGAGAGTAATCATTAGATCTATCAGTATTATGAGTGCTGATGCAGGATCAGTTTTGGCCCCTCATATCCTAACAAACCCATGAACCCTCTCTTAAGATATCACTGGAGACACATTCAGATGTCTTTGTTTAACTCTTTTAAATCTGCCCCCAAGTAGTTGGTGTGCAGGCTGGTCATAGTAAAATGGATCACCATAAGGAACGGTGTTAAGAAATGCTGAATAATTAAAGAGGAGCTGATCCTGGATCAGCACACTGATGCCTTCTACAAACAGGCATAAGCCTCTAGTCTAAGTGAACCTGTTTCTGCTGGAGGATCTACATTACCTTTTCCTTATCCAGTCTACCTTCCATCTGTTGGCAAAGCACAAAACTGCCTTTATTGGAGTCATAGTTATTCAATCGTGATGAGACTGATTGTCTTTGTGTGTTGGAGTTTTACAGGGGGTTATACAAGCTACATATGTCACTCTGACCTGTATGAAGGACTTGCTTTAGTATTTGAGGCCTAAACATCAAGCCAGACCTTCTTGTTGAGCCTGTGTGTGTGTGAAGTTAATGAGTAAAGTGGTCCAGAAAACTCGACCCAACACTCTCAATTTTAAATGATTATTCCAGGCTTTACAGGTTGACTGTCATGCTTCCGTCCAACTCATAACCGGAGTCAAGCGTGGACTCAAGTTTGTAACGAGGAGCGATGAGGAGGCGGACGCATATGCAGAGAAAAGCAAGATTTATTCGGGGCAAATCCAGGGTCATGGTCATAACAGTCCAGGTTCAACGAGCCAACACAGAGAAATGGAGGGACAGATAATGAAATAAACACAGACTGAAACACACAACGGAGGCCGGAATAACAAAACACTAGCATACAAACCGCTTCCAACAGCACAAACAACACATCCAAAGACCAGCCAACACACAGGGGGAAAACACTGGGCTTAAATGCAACAGGGATAACGATGGTTCACAAGACACAGGTGGAAAACAGGTGGAACAAATCAGGGGCAGAGTCAAGAAAACAAGGGGGCCGGACAGGGAAGGAATCAAAACAAAGAAGCACATGGAAGACTGAGGAGGGGCCAATCGTGACAGTTCCCAGAAGTCAACAGGAGATCATGTGACAACTGACCTTGACTTGCGCTCCTATCAGCGGCTCAATCACCTGAGTTTTAACATGTTGCACCTGTGTGGTATGTCATATGACTAGGTATGTTTAGTATATAAGCCTGGGCTTAGCGTAGAGAAGACGAAGTATTGTATCTCCAATCTTACCAAGTGTTCTTGTTATGACTGTCATTCCGTGTATTTTGACCATTGTTTGGATTCTCTGTTTTCCAGCTTTTTGTCTTGCCCTTTGGATACCATTGCCTGGGTTTTCTGACCTGTGTTTTGACCCTTGGACTGTTTACTGTTTTCGATTTTGCTCACTCCTTGATTCGAGATTAAAACTCTCATGTTACGATCTGCTCGTGTCTGAATTCGGCTGCAGCGTTACAGTGACTCACAGCAGCGCATACACACATATTCCGGCCTGCTTTTTTTCCTTTTTCTGGCTCAGTAATGCCACTTTTTTCAGTTTTAACAAATAAAATTCAAAATAATACAGCTTTAAAATAAGGTAAGGTTTGCCATCAACCATAACCATGGCATGAACACGTCATGGCAGATGCCATATGGTGTCATGAATGGCCAGGACAGATTTTGTTTAGTAATGTAAGTGTCGGGTTACCATCACTGGGAATTGTCATGACAGATGCCACAGTGTCTGAGTACACAGGAAAAATTAGCAAGTGACATAAGCTGTCATGACATCCAATGTTACACTCTTAAAAAAGATGGTTCTTCAAGGGTTCTTTAGTGAAGAAAAGGGTTATACAGAGAACTGTGAACACTCAAAGAACCCTCTGGATGATTAAAGGGTTATTTACATCATGAAAGGGTTATTCAGATTGATGGAAAATGTGCATGAATGTGCTGTAGACGGTTCTTCGATTGAACAGAAGAACCCTTTTGGGTGCTGTATAGAATCAAAAAGGTTCCATACAGAGCTATCTACAGCACGAGTTCTCAACCTTTTCCACCCCAAAGCCTACTGTTTACAACTATAAAGCACACAGAAAAATTTAAAACATCCTTTTTTTGGACTGCTCACACTGCAAACCTGTGAATTAGGGCCTAAAAAACATCAGATTGTCCATTTCACTTCAATCAAACAGAAAAAACGGTAGCTGTAGATGCAGACTGTGATTTGGAGCTGCAGTCCATCACCTTTTCACTGAAAATACTCCCACAGGAGTAACTGTTTAGTCTGGAGTCTCTTTAGGTTTGAGAGTTTTACTGCCTCATGTGGAATAAACCTCACTCCACCACTCAGTGGGCTTTTGGATTAGCGTCATCACAATCAACAGTAATAATAACCTTACTTGATATCTGCCTCTTTGTCATCCGTTTATCAGTTTGAGTTTAACTACTCAGCTCGCAGATGCTGAGCCAGAAATCAAACAAATCTCTTCGCTGTTATTTTAATCCTGGTCTGTCTTTTTTATCAGCTGCAGCTGGAGCCGCAGGAACGATACGAGAGCAATAAGAGTCTCTAAAGAGTCAGACGTTAAGCAGGCAGATTATGCTGACAGTACACAGTGCTGACCTGCTAGTATAAGAAGAGGAAAGCCAAAGCGATGACATTTAATTAGCCTGCGACTGCAGCGTTTTTATTTATAGGCCTCTGCCAGCCAACTACGAACTACTGCCTCCCCCTGAGTTCAGGCCTGCAGAACCTCTAAAGGGTTCTGGTGGTCCGTGGCCCATAGGGAAACAATAATCTACAGTATATTCTCCATCAGTCTGAAGAACCCTTTCAAGATGTTAAGAACCCTTTAATCATGCAAAGGGTTCGAGTGTTCGAGGTTCTATGTAGAACGATTTTCTTTCCTGAAGAACCCTTGAAGCACCATATTTTGTAAGAGTGTCTGATATCTGTCATGACACTTATCAGTAATGGTAAAATGACACTAAAAATCTGTCATGGATATATAAATGCTAAATGTAATGCAGCAGAGTTTAGAGTTAAATAATTATTGTATAGTTAATTTTATAAATATATATATATATATATATATATATATATATATATATATATACACACACACACACACACACACACACACACACACACACACACACATACATACATATACACACACACAGGCCACTTTATTAGGTACACCTTGCTACTAAAAGGTTGGACCCCCTTTTGCCTTCAGAACTGCCTTAATTCTTCATGGCAGACTTTCAACAAGGTGCTAGAAACCTTCCTCAGAGATTTCGGTTGGTTATTTGAGTTCCTGCTGTCTTCCTATCATCTGGAACCAGTCTGCCCATTCTCCTCTGACCTCTCACATCAACAAGGCATTTTCATCCACACAACTGACCGCTCACTGGATATCTTCTCTTTTTCGGACCATTCTCTGTAAACCCTAGAGATGGTTGAGCGTGAAAATCCCAGTAGATCAGCAGTTTCTGAAATACTCAGACCAGCCCGTCTGGCACCAACAACCACGTCACGTTCAAAGCCCCTTAAATCCCCTTTCTTCCCCGTTCTGATGCTCGGTCTGCACTTCAGCAAGTTGTCTTGACCACCTCTACATGCCTGAATGCAGCGAGTTGCGGTCGTGTGATTGGCTGATTAGCTATTTGTGTTAACAAGCAACTGAACTAAAGTGTATATATATATATATATATATATATATAATTACCAATATTTACTGTAGCCTGTATATGACAAAAGCAAATGTGTGTAGGTGTCTCTAATCCCAACCTCTCCAGCTCAGTGCTGAGCTCCTCCTCAAACTTCTGGGCGAGGCGTTTGGTTGTTTTCTCCTTCCACTTCGCCATGTTTCTCTGCACCTGCCGCAGCTCTTCATCTTTAGCCTGCAGCTGCCTGCGCAGACCATCATCATCCTCACCCAGCCGCACCCAACTCATACTGCTCAGCTCTTCTATGTGCTCCTTCAGAAACAAATACACACGTAAAACACACATACAGGAACAGAGCCAAACCAGTAATTGAGTTTGAAAAGACTCACAAAAAAGAGTTTTTGTGTAATAATGATGGTAAAATAGTCATAAAGCTGAATTTAAAAAAGTTTGGGAGACTATTTTGCCTTACAACACCCTGCATATATCCCTCCACCATGAATGAATTAAAATAAATGGGTTAAAATACATTTTAAGCCAAAACTTTAACACGAATCCATCATAAAAGAATGTGTCAGACTTCAGGCAGCATATATCTAACTATTTCATGTAGTGACTTTCTGCAAGGAGCTTTCAGAGGTGTTAAATGCTTCAGACGTCTGGTTTCCATCACCGTCACTGACTTGGCTGGTTTCTCTAGAGTGGATTGTTTCACACCAAACTGCTCTGAAAGACTTTGTTTACATCTAAATCTTTCTATTATTTTCATTTTTTTTTTGAAAAACTGGTGGAGTTGCCCTTTAAGACTGTTTTTCCTTCGCCTGTAAAGTTACAGTTTTGGACATACAAGGTTTTCCTGCAACTGTGACAGTGCCGATCTGAAAGTTGTGCGAGTTACCATTTTCATGTTAGCTGGTAATAAGTGAAAAAAAGGCCGTCACCCTCCCAGCGTGGTAACAAAGTGAAAGACTAATTTGGTGGGTGGAGATGACCATAAGAAAAACTGGGGTGAGTAAAGTGACTCACACCTGTATGAGTTTCTCCTTTAACGCATTCAGAGCTCTCTCCTTATCTGCCGTCAACTGGTCCCTCTGAAGCTCCTGAAGCACTCACACAAAGCAAAAACACTTTAAGTGATTAAGTGACCCTTATTAGTCCCACAGTGGGGAAATATCACCTCCGCATTTAACCCATCCGTGCAGTGAAACACCACAAACACACTAGTGAACATACACACTAGGGGGTAGTGAGCACACTTGCCCGGAGCGGTGGGCAAACCCTCTCAGGCACACCGTCAAACCCTCTCAGGCACACCGTCAAACCCTCTCTCACGCACACAGTTACACTCGCGCACACCGTCAAACCCTCTCACACGCACACAATCAAACCCTCTCACGCACACAGTTACACTCGCGCACACCGTCAAACCCTCTCTCACGCGCACACCGTCAAACCCTCTCTCACGCACACAATCAAACCCTCTCACGCACACAGTTACACTCGCGCACACCGTCAAACCCTCTCTCACGCACACAATCAAACCCTCTCACGCACACAGTTACACTTGTTCACACCGTCAAACCCTCTCTCACGCGCACACCGTCAAACCCTCTCTCATGCGCACACCGTCAAACCCTCTCTCACGCGCACACCGTCAAACCCTCTCTCACGCGCACAGTTACACTCGCTCACACTGTCAAACCCTCTCACACACACACCGTCAAACCCTCTCTCACGCGCACAGTTACACTCGCTCACACTGTCAAACCCTCTCACACACACACCGTCAAACCCTCTCTCACGCGCACAGTCAAACCCTCTCTCACGCACACAATCAAACCCTCTCACGCACACAGTTACACTTGTTCACACTGTCAAACCCTCTCTCACGCGCACACTGTCAAACCCTCTCTCATGCGCACACCGTCAAACCCTCTCTCACGCGCACACCGTCAAACCCTCTCTCACGCACACAGTTACACTCGCTCACACTGTCAAACCCTCTCACACACACACCGTCAAACCCTCTCTCACGCGCACAGTTACACTCGCTCACACTGTCAAACCCTCTCACACACACACCGTCAAACCCTCTCTCACGCGCACAGTCAAACCCTCTCTCACGCACACAGTTACACTCGCTCACACTGTCAAACCCTCTCACACACACACCGTCAAACCCTCTCTCACGCTCACACCGTCAAACCCTCTCTCACGCTCACACCGTCAAACCCTCTCTCACGCGCACACTGTCAAACCCTCTCACGCACAGTTACACTCGCTCACACTGTCAAACCCTCTCACACACACACCGTCAAACCCTCTCTCACGCGCACAGTCAAACCCTCTCTCACGCACACAGTTACACTCGCTCACACTGTCAAACCCTCTCACACACACACCGTCAAACCCTCTCTCACGCTCACACCGTCAAACCCTCTCTCACGCTCACACCGTCAAACCCTCTCTCACGCGCACACTGTCAAACCCTCTCACGCACAGTTACACTCGTTCACACTGTCAAACCCTCTCTCACGCACACCGTCAAACCCTCTCTCACGCGCACAGTCAAACCCTCTCTCACGCGCACAGTCAAACCCTCTCTCACGCACACAGTTACACTCGCTCACACTGTCAAACCCTCTCACACACACACCGTCAAACCCTCTCTCACGCTCACACCGTCAAACCCTCTCTCACGCGCACACTGTCAAACCCTCTCTCACGCGCACACTGTCAAACCCTCTCACGCACAGTTACACTCGTTCACACTGTCAAACCCTCTCACGCACACCGTCAAACCCTCTCTTTGTTTGATGGTGAGTTTGATATACATATATATATACACAGTGAGTCCAAGAAGTATTTGATCCCTTGCTGATTTTCTTTGTTTGCCCACTAATAAAGACACTATCCTTCTGCACTTTTAATGGTAGATATATTCTAACATGGAGAGACAGAATATCAAGACAAAAATCCAGAATATAATTTTAAAGAATATATTTTAATTAATTTGTATTTCAATGAGGAAAATAAGTATTTGATCCCTCTTGCCAAACACACTCAATACTTAGTGGCAAAGCCTTTGTTTGCAAGCACAGCGGTGAGACGTTTGTTGTAGTTAACCACAAGTTTAGCACACACACCAGGGGGAATTTTGGCCCACTCTTCTTTGCAGATCCTCTCTAAATCACGAAGGTTGGTGGGCTGTCGCTTGGCAACTCTGACCTTCAGCTCCCTCCATAGATTTTCGATCGGATTGAGGTCTGGCGACTGGCTGGGCCACTCCATGACCTTAATGTGATTTTTCTTGAGCCAATCCTTTGTTGCCTTTGCTGTATGTTTAGGGTCGTTATCATGTTGGAAGACCCAACCACGGCCCATTTTCAGATCCCTGGCAGAGGGGAGGAGGTTGTCCCTCAGGATTGTGCGGTACATGGCTCCATCCATCTTCCCAGTGATGCGGTGAAGTAGCCCTGTACCCTTGGCAGAGAAACACCCCCAAAACATTATGCTTCCACCTCCATGCTTGACGGTGGGCACAGTGTTCTTGGGGTCATAGGCAGCATTTTTCTTCCTCCACACATGGCGGGTGGAGTTGAGGCCAAAAAGTTCAATTTTGGTCTCGTCTGACCACAAAACCTTCTCCCAATAACTTGGTTCATCTTTCAAATGATCATTGGCATACTTGAGGCGCGCCTCCACATGTGCTCCCTTCAGCAGGGGTACCTTTTGGGCACTGCAGGATGTGAATCCATTGTTGCGCAAAGTGTTGCCAATTGTTTCCTTGCAAACTGTGGTCCCAGCTGCCTTCAGGTCATTTGCTAACTCCTGCCGAGTGGTTGCAGGACGATTTCTGACCGTTCTCAGCATCATTGCCACCCCACGAGGCGAAATCTTCTTTGGAGCACCGGGCCGAGGTCTGTTGATTGTCATGTTATACTCTTTAAACTTTCTGATAATTGCACCAATAGTTGTTACTTTCACATCCAACACCTTACTAATCTTTTTGTAGCCCATTCCAGCTTTGTGAAGGTCAACAATTCTGACTCTGAGGTCCTGTGACAGCTCTTTGGTTTTACCCATGTTGGAGACTTGAAATCTGTGTGATCTGTCTGATTCTGTGGACAGGTGTTTTTCACACAAGTGATTAGTGAGAACAGGTGGCTTCAGGTCAGGTAACAAGTTGATTGGGAGTGTCTAACTGGTCTGTAAAAGCCAGAACTGCTAATGAATACTAAGGGATCAAATACTTATTTCACTCCATGAAATACAAATCAATTAATATATATTCCTTAGATTTATTTTCTGGATTTTCTTTTTAATATTCTGTCTCTCCATGTAAGAATACATCTACCATTAAAAGTATAGAATGATCATGTCTTTATTAGTGGGCCAACGAAGAAAATCAGCAAGGGATCAAATACTTCTTGGACTCACTGTATATATAAAATATTGTTCCGACAATAGCAATAAGTATGTGTGTGTGTGTGTGTGTGTGTGTGCGCGCGTGAGTTGTGCACCTGCCTTCTCTGCGCTGATCTGCTGGTTGGCGTGAGTGAGTGAGCTGATGCGAGTCTGCAGGCTGATGATGAGCTGCTGGAGAGGTTTTCTGAGAGACTGCAGCGCCTGCACGGCCTCGCTCACTGTAGCACTACAGTCACACACACACACACACACACACACACACACACACACACACAGTACATTTAATCCTATATAAGATTATATACTCTATATAGTTTATAAACATACTTATGCAAATAGTACTCTTCAAATGTAATTGCAATATTAACATTTATTATTATTTCATACACAAAAAAAATTCTCTGTTCACCACAAGGTATTTTGAACATGTGAACAGGAAGTAAATAAAAATGTTAAATAGTGTATTCAAATGATCTGTTCACCTATTTGTTCATCTGCCTTGAGAGTGATGTCTGAAACATGTTGTATACTAGTTATTATTTTATTGTAACTTAATTCTAGATGCTATACAGCTTTTTCCATCATTTAAGTCTCTTCTTCAGCTCTGTCCATCATCCAAAATTTCTTTATTGTTAATTACAGATGGCTAGTGTCCTACTGATCATTTGAAACGTATCAGGTTGCATGGAACCAACATATTTGAACCATAATTATACATATATCTGAAACTGAATGGTTCTTGTTTATCTTATTGATTTGAGCAGTGATACCAAACTTAAGAACAACAGTGCTATCTTGTCAAATAGTACCAAATAACAATACATAACTGCCAAATAGATGATGATGATGATGATGATGATGATGATGATGATGATGATGATGATGATGATGATGATGATATCAAGCAAAAGTCTAACTTACATTATGATTCAGTGCCATATACTATAAACTGAAGTAGCCTAGCAGGTGTATCAACATCTAACTCAGAGAACAACTGAATATCAAATCAAATAAAGAATGTTTCAGTCATATTTCAACAATATTTGTCCGTTTTGCACAGATCTGATTGGCTGAGTAGCGTCACATGTCATATTTACAACGCATGTGATTGGTCTGTGAGTCTCCTGGGCTGCTAAAGTGGCACCGCAAAGGCTTGAAAAGTTACACGATTAAAATAAGACCACCCCATCAAAATTAAATAATTCTCCATATTTTATCGGTTATATGTCCAGGTCCGCATAGGACAGCGTCTGGATCTGGACTCTGACCACGGTGCCCCTATTAGTGACCTCTGCTTTACTGGAACCACCAACATTTCCTTCAAACCAACATTATCTCTGATCTTTTAAAACCATGTCCACCTCAGCTGAAACCTCTTAAATATGATGTTATGGTTGCTGATAAGTTGCTCAGAACTGATTGCACCAAATCTTCTGTATACTTTCATATACTGTGAACGCACACTTCCCTCACACTTCCCTGTGTCTACTTTATTAAAGAAAACATACTTTTAAGTTCAAAGTATTAACCAGAAAAGTTCTAGATAATCATTTTGGTTAAGTTCTTAGATTATGTTCATTTTGTTGAATGAAGTTACAGTGAAATGCCAAACAGGTTCTAGATATTAACTGAGAAAGTGTGGGGTACAATCTCCAACGTGTTGTGTTATTATTTTGAGTAAATGATAATAAGTACCAAGCCAGTCTAATTGATTAAAATGGAAGAGATTACCTGGTTTTAGCTAATAAAGTGATAAATGACATCTTAAAACACCTCATAATAATTTGGAGTAACAAGGTGGTCAGGACAAATATACACTAAGCTTTAATGTAATATTACACGTTTCTGCAGGAAATTAAATCAGAGACACCTTCAAGAAAGTTATAAGGGGTTAAATGACACCACAAAGTACAAAGATTTCCTGAAAGAAAGGAACCAGTAAGACTTTTTATATACAGTTTCTCTCATGATGGGTAACCACCCAGTACCTTTTACCCCAATTAGTTATACAGTACTGCGGCATTTCAGTGTAACATAGTTAGGCCGCCTTGGAACTTACCATCCCGTTACCCAAAATAACTATCCAGGACCGTAGAGTTTGCACACTACATTTGCCTGATTGACACCAACAGCTTAAGGCACTATTCATGTGTTTGGCATGACATCACACTGTACAGTCACCGCCACTTTGAGGACCGAATCAGGCAGTGACTGCGCCATGCAGTGCCTTCAATTGGCTGTGCTTTGTGAGAGATTCACCCACCAGATGCTACAGAAGCTAAGAATGACTAGACACAGACCTACACAGACTCACTGTTTTCAGACTACAGGCTTGGAGCCCCTGCACTGCATAGTTTAGTGTTTCTCTGCTGCTCACACCTCGTTCAGCTCAAGAAAGGATTAATTTGCCAATAATATTATTATTAAGGTTTTTTTACCAGGCAAACCACAGTTACAGGGTTGCAGGACTGGAGACTGAACTCTGAGCTAACCGCACTAGCAAACTTACAAAGTCACGTCTGTCGAACCACGACGTCATTTTCCGACCCACGGCATTCAGCCTTATATTTAACGTTTATGTTTCTCCATTCAAACGTCATTTAAATCTCCAGAAACAGAGAGTAAAGTTATACCGACTGTTTTCAGCTTCGTTAGGGGGACGACTGTTTATCTCTCGGCTGTTAACATTAGCAAGAGTTCTCTAATGGCTAGAATTGTTCACAGCTGATGTGGCCTTATGCTCCTACGATGATGATTTTTCTTCTCTTTATACAACACCATGGGATCCTTAACCCACCCTGATGTGAAGAACTGGTGGGCTTTTGTACTTTAAAGACACTGTTGCGGGATGGCGGGGAGGTGGACCCAAGTGCAGAAATGAAAGCCAGTGAAAAAAAAGGAGTAAGATTTATTGGGGCAATGGAGTGTGTTTGTGACGTTGCACATGAGGTGACCCAGAACCAGGTTCGAACGCCGCTGTGCGGAATGGCAGTCCGTGGAGTTACCGCTGCGCCACTGGGACGCACAGGCAACTACAGGTAAAGCACCTCAAGGAAGGGAAAAGAGAAAAGGCGGGACCGTCAAACAAAGGGGATGCTGAAACCAGTGTTCTCAAATGAAATCTGACCAATAATCGTGAAATAAAAGAAGATGAGAAAACAAAAATGCCTTCCTCTGAGATGTCGAGGAGAAGTCAGGCTTTAGACGTTACTTGTTTGCTCTTATTGGAGCAAACAACCTCTTACAGGGCTTAGACCAGTTTGTAGCTCAAGCCTTCTTGTGGGTTTTAAGTAGTTTTGGGACAAGTTCTCTTTGTGGTCCTCTTTTCTTTTCCTAAACTAAGTACTGTACCGGTCACCCCTCTACAAAGGTGTGACAAACACTGCTGTTTGCTGCAGCCTTAAGTAGTGGAGCCTGCAGGTGTGTCGAGTTGAGCCTAATTAGTCTGTGTCTCCTTGCCACCGTCGCCCTCTGCTGGCCACAGGTGGTGCAGGCTGGACACCTTGCTGCTGTCACCCTCTGCTGGCAGCAGGTGGGGCCAGCTGGACCCTTACACTTTGAGGGATTCTCCAGAGTAGGGCGAGGGGTTGTGTATGACATAAATATAAATGTGAGGAAAACACAAATTTGGTAGCTTTTCTGCCAGTTTAAGTGGGACCAGGAGGAAACTGTAAGGATCACAGCCTATTTTATCGATTTTTCTGAGAGCACGTTTTTTCTCTTCCAAAGTAAGGTGAGCAATTTTAGCCATCTTTCACCTTTAATTACGTTCGTGCGGAGCAGTGAAGCCATAAATTCTGTCCTAAATATGGCGGCCACAACAGAAAAATCACATGACTGAAACCCTACGATGAAAGCAAACGTTGCCAATGTTTGGTATTCCTACACGTCTGTATACAACTGTTCCATCAGTTTACCTGTGTGAGAGGTGTTTGGTATCCACACTCAGGCCATTGTGTGTGAGCAGCTCCTGTAGACACATGCACTCTGTGTGTATATCCTGAACCCAGGCTGAGTTCTGCCACTCCTGTCTCTCTGCTGCCCCCTGGTGGACCCGCTCACACTCAGCAAGCGCCGATTTCAGGCCCTGGAGCTGCTTCTCTGACTGTTTCACACTTTGTTTCAGACGTGCAGCCTCACTCTCAGCCTCCTGTCCACAACACAACACCACCGTTACTGAGTGGCAGATGATTATTTTATATTCAAAAATAACTCAATGTAGATTTAAACATTATAAACTACACACCTGTTTCAGCTGCCTGTTCAGTCTCTGTAACTCCACCTGGTGCTCGTCTCTCAGAGCTCTGAGCCTCACCGTCTGCACAGATGCTTCACTCTCCAGCTCTTCTACCCGCTGAGAGGGAGACAGAAAGAAAGAAAAACGATGCATGAAAGACATGTGAAATCAGCCATGAGCGAGTAAACTTTTTCTGAAATATCAGACCAGATGAAAAATATTTTGGCTATGAATGAATTTGATCACTCTCATCTCCCTCACCGTCTGCATCTCCAGAACCTTGTTCTGCAGAGCCAACGCATTCCTCCTCTCTCTCTCCACATCTGCTCTCCATCTCC
The DNA here is from genome assembly GCF_015220715.1 of Pygocentrus nattereri. Lineage (NCBI taxonomy): Eukaryota > Metazoa > Chordata > Actinopteri > Characiformes > Serrasalmidae > Pygocentrus > Pygocentrus nattereri. The sequence continues at coordinate 6,830,340 of NC_051230.1, read as the reverse complement.
TCTCCAAGTCCTGCACCTGCTCCTCAAACTTACCCTGCTCTTGCTCCACTGCCTTCTGCACCTGGAAGCACATCCAAAACACCACTAATTAAAGTGATAATTCAGCTCAGTCTTTACAACTTTCCTGAAGTTAAAAAAAAAAAAACTTAAGGAATTGTTTTTGTGAATTGCAGTGAATTGAGAGACATTGTTATGGGCTCTGGTGGGGAAAGAGAACCTGTTCATGAGCCTCTCCTCTCAGCTCCACCTCTCGCCTCCTTAGCACCTCCTGCTGTTGCTTAAGAGACTCCTGCAGTCTCTTCACCTCCTGCTCCTTCACCTACAGCAAAAAAGGAGAAAGAAAAAGACAGAGGCTTTTTTTTAATTCAGCAAAAAAATCTAATTTACACCATTTTCAGTTAACCCTAAATGTAATCAGTCAGCCAGGACATGTTTGGTATTTGAAACTGACGTGATGCTGTGTATAAAAATGGACAAATGGACACTAGATATGCACTGATACCACTATTTCCCTTCCGATACTGATACCTGATCCTATAGTATTGGCCGATACCAAGAACCGATATTAATACTAAGTCTACTAACTGAAATCTAAACTAACTGACATATAAGCCCGGATATTTATACAATTTTATTGATAAAATATTTAATTTTAGTAAAAAACGTATTCTGCATCACATAAAATACACTCAGCGTGGCTAGATGACATTTACTTGTTGGATTATATTTATCAGACGCTTAAGAAAGCTTATTTTTGTTTATTTACTGTCTATAGTATTTACTATTACATAATTAGCAATAAGAACCATGTTCAACAAGTAAGGGTAAGATACCTTTACTGTACAAAACAGTTAAAAACACAACTGAGCAGTTTACCGATAAGCCTGTGGTGTTTACACATCAGCACATAATAACTCAGAGGACAGGTGTAGGTTCACCGACAGATTTGGAGAGTTAATCAAATGACTACATTTGCTTTGCAGACATCTGGTTTCTATCATCACCAACAGTCCAGTCCACCTTGTAAGCTTCTCTGCGATTAACCATTTCGCATGAGACCACTCTGGATGGTTTGGTTTACATTTTAAATGATGCACTTTTTAAAAATGGTTGAATTCCCCTTTAAGCGAAATCATCATGATTTACTGCAAATAATTTTGCTTATTTTAATAAATATGCCTAAAACAAGCAGAAGTATCTGCCAATACACTGAGAACAATTCAATTAATAAAATTACTTAAAATAAGTCTAGAATTAAGTCAAATGATTGTATAATTTACTTAAGATAACCTCAGATTAAGAAATATGAGATATATTCCCTAATCACTTGCCAAGATGTCCCTTTTGCAGTGTTCAGATACTAAACATCCTTCGGCCAATCGAGTAAGGAGCAAAACTTGGGGAATTTGATATTTTCAGCTAAATGTGCCTTTAAAATGGTCTGTATATCGTAATTGTCTGATGTGTGGGGTCTGACCTGAATGCAGCTCTGTAGGGACTCAGTGTTGCGAGTGTGGGTAAGAGCTTGCTCTCTGAGGGCTTCTGCTTTGGACTCATGTCCCTGAGAACGAACCTGCACATGCAGACACATGTAACAAGTAAGCACTCAGTGGAAACCATCTGTGGTGTAGTGATGTGTGCTGTGTCAGTGTTGTACCATCTGTAGCTCGTGCTCATGAGTCTGAGTCAACTGAACCTTCAGCCGCTCAGTTTCCTCCTCCTGAACAGACAGAAACCGAAAAATGCACAAAACTTTCAGATACATCATGTTATTCGTCTGTTAAACATGTCCTGCTGTTGAGCAGCCCTGAAACTGCTATTCCTCAATAGCTAATTAATTACTTAATACTGCCTTTCAATTCGCAGTTCAATGATCCAGACTGCAGAATGCATACAGTGGATACTATAGAATGCAGGACATAATTCAGTTAGATTCAGTTTGATTTAAAGGGCTTATACACTGGAAAACCAACATTTTTCCACTGTTTTCGAAATAAAAGAGTTTGACGTAGTATGTGAGGGCGGCATGGTGGCGTGGTGGGTAGCGCTGTCGCCTCACAGTAAGGAGGGCCTGGGTTTGATTCCCCGGCCGGGCGAACAGGGTCCTCTCTGTGTGGAGTTTGCATGTTCTCCCCGTGTCTGCGTGGGTTTCCTCCGGGTTCTCCGCAGTCCAAAGACATGCAGTCAGGCCAATTGGACATGCTAAATTGCCCCTTGTTGTGAATGTGTGAGTGACTGTCTGTGTCTGTCTGCCCTGCGATGGACTGGCGACCTGTCCAGGGTGTATCCTGCCTTTCGCCCGAAGACTGCTGGGATAGGCTCCAGCATGGATGGATGTAGTATGTAAACATTTAACAAGGGTAAACTTTCAAAGTGTTCTACTCATACAGTCCATACAGTTCCGTATATGGAACTTAAGATAGAGACCAGTCTGTTTTTAATTTGTTTTGTGATGTCACAAAAATCTGTGTATTTACATGTATCCTCTATTCAGCCTACAGCATTTTAGCCCCACTCATTCACACTGAAGTTATAAGGAGTATTTTAGCTTAGGCTGCTTTTTGAATGAGATGCGCAATGTGGCAGCCAATCAGAACAGAGCTCATTTGCATGTATACATTTTGAAGGCTTATTTCTAAAATGCGGAGCCCTGCTGGTGATATCCTGCATAAATAAAAATAATGTGTGGCCACGACTTAGTAAAGTGTAGGCATGAGATACTTAAGACAGCCATGACTTAGTAAGGCATGGGAACAAAATCCTAATGCGTGGCAAAGACTTAGTAAGGTGTGGAAATGACATAATTGAACCTTGACCACAGCTTTATAAGGCATGATCTCGTTCCCATGCCTCACTAAGTAGTGGCCATGATTCAATTATCGTGTTCTCACACCTTACTAAGCTGTGGCCATGCATTGGGATGTCGTTCCCCCGCGTTAATACGCATTATTTTTATTTATGCCAGATGTCACCAGCAGGGCTCCATACTATTAGATTTATTAGATAATTAATTAAACTAATTTGAATAAGATTAGATTAAGAGAGGTTGGAAAATGTAAACATTTATTCTGACTGTTTGTGTGACATAAAAATCATACATTTTATATTATAACTGGACCTCAGGGAAAAATAAAACACAAAAATATAGAATAGTGTAGAATAAATTACAATTCTGGAGGAAATTATTTATGTAATTATTCACATAACACATTTTACATTTCAAATGTCATTACAATTTCTTTGTTTCAATTCTGCAGTTTTGGTATAGTTGTGACTGGAGAAAGCTTCTAGTGAAATACAGATAATAAAAACAAAAGGATTTGTTTGTTTAAAAATGCAGACAACATGATTTTTTTGACTTTGACTTTGATGAGCTTTATTTTAATGGATTATAATTGACTCTAAAGTGCAAAATTGATGCACTTAAACTGACCTTCACTCTGAACTCATTCACTCTCTTCTCGTTAGTACCTTCTCTTTCCGTGCTTGTGCCAGTGCTGCTGTGAGCTTAGCCCTGTTCTCCTCTCTGACGGCAGTGAGCTCTGTCTGAAGGGAGCTCTTCTCCTCCTGTATGCCCAGCAGGAGCAGCTCCTTCTGTGCAATGATCTTCTCCAGAGCCCCCAGCCTGTCCCCCTGCTCTACTCGTTCACTCTGTACAGACTGAAACACACGAATAAGGGGGAGAGAGAGAGAGAGAGAGAGAGACGGAGAGAGAGAGAGAGAGAGACCTACTTGCTGTAGCTCGTCCCTGTGTTTGATGGCTGCGGTCAGTTTCTCTTCCAGCTCGGAGCATTTCTCTCTGAGGCTCCTGCTCTCCTCCTCCCTCTGCTCCAGCTCCTGAGTCACCTCCTCTAGTCTCTGAGAGGAAGGGAGGAGTGACAGACAGACAGAAAAAGGAAGAGGAAAGAGAAAAGATGGACAGCAGTGGGGAAAAACACAGATGTTTTGTGAAGAACATTTTTCAAGTATACTATAAAAATACTTTAATACATCAATGACTCCTCACTCAAAGCTCAATCAAACCTCTATGAAAAGTGAGGACTGTAAACCTCCCATCAACACCACATTGGAGTACAGGAGATAGTTGATAGACTTGTTTTGGGTAATGAAAAAGAGTATTAGGTATAATTTAACACATAAACACAGTTTGAAGCATGTATATGGTGATTTAGGTGTGCAGTTTGCAGTGCTAATGTGTGCACTTATGTCTCTGTTATTGTTAGCTATGTTATCCTTATAACTTCAATGCAAAACTAAAGAAGCAAACTACTTACAAAAAATACAGTAAATCATTTTATGTCTAGTGAATATACACTATATTTCCAAAAGTATTCACTCACCCATTAAAAATAATTTAATTCAGGTGTTCCAATCACTTCCATGGCCACAGGTGTATAAAGCCGAGCCCCTAGGCCTGCAGACTGCTTCTACAGACATTAGTGAAAGAATGGGTCGCTCTCAGGAGCTCAGTGAATTCCAGCGTGGTACCGTGATCGGATGCCACCTGTGCAGCAAGTCCAGTCGTGAAATTTCCTCACTACTTAATATTCCACAGTCAACTGTCAGTGGGATTATAAAGTGGAAGCGATTGGGAACGACAGCAACTCAGCCACGAAGTGGTCGGCCACGTAAAATGACAGAGCGGTCAGCGGATGCTGAGGGGCATGGTGCACAGAGGTCACCGACTTTCTGCGGAGTCAATCACTACAGACCTCCAAACTTCCGCGTGGCCTTCAGATCAGCTCAAGAACAGCGTAGAGAGCTTCATGGAATGGGTCGAGCAGCTGCATCCAAGCCTTACATCTCCAAGCGCAATGAATGCAGTGGTGTAAAGCGCCGCCATTGGACTCTAGAGCAGTGGAGACGTGTTCTCTAGAGTGACCAAACAAGTTTCTCCGTCTGGCAATCCGATGGATGAGTCTGGGTTTGGCGGTTGCCAGGAGACGGTACTTGTCTGACTGCATTGTGCCAAGTGTGAAGTTTGGTGGGGGGGGGTTAATGTGTGGGGTTGTTTTTCATGCTCCCAACTTTGTGGGAACAGTTTGGGGACGGCCCCTTTCTATTCCAACATGACTGTGCACCAGTGCACAAAGCAGGTCCATAAAGACATGGATGAGCGAGTTTGGTGTGGAAGAACTTGACTGGCCTGCACAGAGTCCTGACCTCAACCTGATAGAACACCTTTGGGATGAATTAGAGCGGAGACTGTGAGACAGGCCTTCTCATCCAACACCAGTGTCTGACCTTACAAATGTGCTTCTGGAAGAACGGTCAAAAATTCCTATAAACACACACTAAACCTTGTGGAAAGCCTTCCCAGAAGAGTTGAAGCTGTTGTAGCTGCAAAGGGTGGGCCGACACCATATTAAACCCTATGGTATAAGAATGGGATCTCACTCAAGTTTATATGCGTGTGAAGACAGAAGAGCGAATACTTTTGGAAACATACTGTATTTCACACTTCGTATTTTGAGATTGCTATAAGTACATTCTAACATTGCTATTGTCATTTTATTATTTTATCTTATTTTGTATACAATTTTCCTTATTTAAAGCGGGAATTCAAATAGCTTTTCAAACTTTCTGCATAATTTATGAACTAAGACCTAAACAAAGACATTTAGAAAGTCATATTTAGTGTGAAATGCTGTTTTATAGGGAAACTTACAGAGTCAGAATTGTTCGGTTTGTTTTAAATACGATATGATTTTAAAAATTTAAAATTAAAATGGTAAATTTTGTAAAAATTTAGCAACTGTAACAAATTAGGGCTGTAAGCTTTTACCGAAGGCCTTGCTTTGCTCTAACTATTGTTTCGTTTACTTTTGTTCTACGTTTGCTGAGGTTGAGTGGTACCTCCTGAACGGAGTCCAGTTTCTTCCTGAACCGCCGTTGTTCTGAGAACAGCTCTGATTTGGTGCTGTCCAGCAGACGTTCCATCTCCTCCCTCTCCAACACAGACACACAGCTGCTGTTCATACGCTAAGAAAGAAATGAGGGAGTGAAGGATGGATGGAAGGGGGGGGGGTGTTAGGGAAGGGACAATGAATAAGAATAAAAATAGCAGATGAAATCAAATAGAATAATTTCTGTCGATGTGATTGGACAAACAGAGGCTTCAGAAAAATCCAACTCTACAGTACCTTGTGAGGACTGGAGGCGTAGTAACAAGCGGTTGTGTGTCTCTGTAAGGCAGCCTGGTCCTCCTGTAGGGCCCTGAACTCCTTCACACACAAGTCCCTCTCAGCCTGGAGTTTGTGTAGCTCACTCCTGCAACACACATATGAAGGTGAGCCTACACAGGGGTTGGCAACAAGCTGCTCCGGAGCCACATGTGGCTCTTTTACCCCCCTGTTGCGGCTCCACGGCAGAATTAGATTCTTAAGTAAAAATAAAATAATCCTCATTGGCTGTAAAAGTAAAATAAAGCTCTGCTGATTGTTCTGACACAGTTTTAACAATAAATGGTCTTAAACGCTGGAGTTAAAGTAGCTTATTAGTAGCTGGAGCTTAGTTCCCTAACCTCCAGCCCATGACTGCCCCGGAGGTGGTCTAGTGTGGTGGAATCCTCTGAAATGGGTGATTCTAATCATTTGATGATTTTGAGGCTGTCAGTGAAGCACAAATATTAATATAGTAAAAGTAAAGTAAAAATGAAAGTAAAAGTATATCCTTTTATTCTTATTTATATTTTGATTTAGTTTTATCATCTGCCACAAAATGCTTAAGTAATCACTCATGTAATGTTGGGCTGAATTTACTGTAAATGTTTAATTAAAATGACTCAATACTGAATGTGAATAAATATGGGAATAAATATGCTGATTTACAATAACTGTGTCACCTTTCTCAATAATTGTTATGTAATGTTTATGCAATTACATCAGGTGTGTCACCACATCTACCACACTACAATCTTCTGACGTTCGAGGTACTTGCTTAAATAGTATATTGAAGAAATGGCATATATTATTCTCAGTTCTGCTAACTTCCGCAGGTTTATAGTGTGCTTGTCTGTTCTGCGGGACTGACAGTGCACCCTAATTTATGCATTGTGTAGTTGTAATATGATCAGTAATCTGTTGCACTGCAGGCAAAGGAAAGACTATATGTCATACTTTATGTGTGTATATGTATTAGATGACAAAGTTGAGTTGAATTGAGATGAGCTGAGCTGGAGAATATGTAGCTATAGGTGATGGTGCCGTGTACCGGAGGAGCTGAGCGTGAGTTCTGGTTTGAGTGACGCAGAGCTGCAGTGTGTGTCTCTCTCTCTCCGCTTCCTCCACCTCCTCCCTCAGTCTCTCCACTACCCTCACCGCAGTCTTCAGAGAGAAAAATACAACTTTACACCACACACTTCTCATTAAAAACACAACTGCACCTCACACACCTCACCAAACATCGCCCAGCTGTGCTTACAATCAGCCACTGTGAACGCCCACCTTTCTAATGAGAACAGTGATGAATAACAGAACGGAGGACATGGATGTACCGCTTTTTGCTGCTGAAGTCCAACAAGCGACAGTTCCATGTCATTGGATTCTGTTCTGAGTTTGTCATCCTGTTTTTCTTTGCTCTGAAACACACACACACACACACACACACACACACACACACACACACACACACACACACACACACACACACACGCATACATTAAGTTTCACATTACAATATGTAATGTGATTTTTGCACCACTATACATTTTTAATACCTGCTGGTGACATCCTGTATAAATAAAAAAAATGCATGGCCACAACTTAGTAAGGCATGGGAACAAGATAACTAAGACATCTTATTAAATCGTGGCCATGACTTATTTATCTTGTTCCCACGCGTTAATAAGGCGAGGCCACACTTTATTTTTATTTATACGGTGACATCCTGTCTAAGTAAAAATAATGCATGGCCACAACTTAGTAAGTCGTGGGAACGAGATCCTAATGCATGACCATGACTTATTAAGGAATGATCTTGTTCCCACACCTAACTAAGTTGTGGCCACGACTTAATTATCTCATTCCCATGCCTTACTAAGTCCTGGCCATGCATTAGGATCTTGTTCCCACATCCCACACCTTAATAAGGTGAAGCCACAACTTAATTATCTTTATATATTATTTTTATTTATATGGGACCTCACCAGCAGGGCTCTGTACAGAAGTGCCAACATTCATTTGCTTTTCATTCATTTATAGAAGTCCAACTGCAAAAAACAAGACTGCAGCATCTGCTGAAAGCATAAGCACCAAGTTATCATCATTTAAGACTAAACTTTCCTGCATTTTATACTTTATTTCCCAATATGTTACATTCAGCAAATAAGTAGAAATTGGGCAATAAAATGTGAAAAAAATGTGATATATAATTACAAAAAATGTCATATTTATTCTCTGCGGCGGTTGTGTTAAGTTATATTCTCTTAGAGATTCAACAAAGCATGCAATTTAACCAGGGGTGCTCAAACTTTCACAGAAGACTGTATGTGGAGCTGCAGATCATCTAAATACAGACATAAAAAAGTAACGTCAACAATAATTTGCTTTCATTTTTGATCTTACAATTGCCAAAACAAGACCACAGCATCTGGTGAAAGAATAATTAAGACAAAGCTTCAAGCGCAGTGCATACTTCTTTCTTTAAGGGGTATCAGTGTTTTTAATAGAATCATGTAGACCATTTCAATGTATGTCACTATGTCTGACTGTTGGGACAAAACCTTGCATCTCCATTTTTGCCGTTTTTCAGTTTTTGCCATAATTTAGATTAGATTAAGTGACCCTTATTAGTCCTACAACAGGGAAATTTCACCTCTGCATTTAACCCATCTGGGCAGTGAAACACCACATACACACTAGTGAACACAAACACATTAGGAGGCAGTGGGCACACTTGCCTGAAGCGGTGGGCAGCCCTATCCAGAGCGCCCAGGGAGCTGTTGGGGGTTAGGAGTCTTGCTCAAGGACACCTCAGTCATGTACTGTCGGCTCTTGGGACCAAACTGGAGACCTTGTGGTCACAGGGCTTGTTCCCAAAACTCCAGCCCACTATTCAGTATTTCATGATGAATGGACTTACATTAAAAGTAAAGTATATTTTGGCTTCTCCTGTAAAGTTAATATTTTGGAGATACGAGGTTTTTTTTCCAACAACAGCGATATGTATTTTACAGTGTTAACCACAGATTCACTGCATACATCAACACTCCTGTAAATTAATATCACTATGCATATTGTATCTAAAATGTGGATATATATCAGTGGTGGATGAAGTACACAAATCATGTACTTGAGTTAAAGTAGAGACCCCCAAAGTAAAATATCACTCCAGTAAAAGTAGAAGTCCTTACTCTAGACCTCAACTTAAGTAAAAGTACTAAAGTATTTACCTTCAAATGTACTTAAGTATAAAGTAAAAGTACTAAAAGAGTAATTCTGGCTCTGATGTCCTGTTATCATTTTTATAACCAGACTGGCTTCATGAACTCATTTCAGGTGAAAGTCCTCCAGCGTCTCTCTTGGTAAACCAGTCTTTTAATAGAACGTCATTAATTAGTGACGCTGACGTCTATTAAAATGATCAGAAGCACAAAACACTGAAGGTAAACAGTTTCCATCAGGGAGAACCGAGTGGCTCTGAAATCACTTTTTACACACAAGCAAAGTTTCAGTTTCAGATTTATTTACAACTTAGTTCCAAGTTTAAGTTGAATAAAAACTGGCTTTAAACTCAGGATCACAGATGAGCTCCTTTACTATGTTGATCTGTAGGCGTCTGTTCATAAACATAAACCAGCCCAAACTCATTTACTATAAAATGAAATGGTGTTTGTAGAAATTCAGAAAAAAGCCGCGTCAGTCTCGACTGCATATGTGGACATATTTCTATATTGAGCTCTATTTACACAAAGTTAGGTTAGTTCATCATTTATGTTGAACAGACTCTCCCAAAGTTTTATGCTGCTGCGCTGACGTTGAACCGCGTGCTGCACTGGGTCGGTCTGACCAACAGGTCAAAACCAGCTCTAAACAAAGTGACCGCTGGGCCCTGATTGGTGCTCTGGCTTTGCGCTTCTTTTGTTTTGACATGTTACGTTTTTATACACACAGAAACCAAAAGGAACGACAGATTTCTCAAAATGTAGGAGGAAAAAGTCGGATATTAGACTCTGAAATGTAGTGGAGTGAAAGGAAAAAGTCGCCCAGAATGGAAAAACTTAAATAAAGTACAGATACATGAAAAAACTACTTAAGTACAGGAACTAATTACATTTACTTAGTTACTGTCCATCTCTGATACATACAATATTCTGCAAAAATCAGTGACCACCCTTCGGTCATTTCATTTTCAGTCAGAATGGCTTTTAATTGAAATTGGTTTGCATTTTCTACTCCTCATAGTGCAATTAATCTCAAACTCATTCAGATTTCTCTGTATCTTATAATAATTTTTTCAACTCCAGTTTTCAAATTCTTTTTTCCTCTAGTCTCCTTAAAAATACCTCCTGAAAAATGAATCACTTGTCCTTAATTTCCATTTTGACTGGAAATAAAACAAATAAAGAGTGGAGTCTGACTCTGCACAGTACTGAAAGAGCATGCAGTGTCTTACAGTGGTAGAGGGTGTTGAGGTAGTGGACTTGTTTCTCCTGCTTTGGTACTTTTTTTCTCTTCTCTGGACGCTGCCTTTACCTCTCAGTGACCTGTAACATCTTACACATTCAATGCTCTCTTCTCCAACTGCTCCTTCCTCATCAGAGCTAACAAGCAGAGAGATACAGAGAGAAAGGAAGAAAGGACAGAGAGAAAAAAGGAGGGAGATACAATAAATATTTAGCCCTCACATTTATTGACTGGGTCTGCACTGCTCAGTAAAAACATACCCTCACCGACCACTTTATTAGGTACACCTTGCTAGTAAAAGGTTGGACCCCCTTTTGCCTTCAGAACTGCCTTAATTCTTCGTGGCAGACTTTCAACAAGGTGTTGGAAACGTTCCTCAGAGATTCTGGTTGGTTATTTGAGTTACTGCTGTCTTTCTATCATCTGGAACCAGTCTGCCCGTTCTCCTCTGACCTCTCACATCAACAAGGCATTTTCGTCCACACAACTGACCGCTCACTGGATATTTCCTCTTTTTCAGACCGTTCTCTGTAAACCCTAGAGATGGTTGTGTGTGAAAATCCCAGCAGATCAGCAATTTCTGAAATGCTCAGACCAGCCCGTCTGGCACCAACAACCACGCCACGTTCAAAGTCCCTTAAATCCCCTTTCTTCCCCGTTCTGATGCTCGGTCTGCACTTCAGCAAGTTGTCTTGACCACCTCTACATGCCTAAATGCACTGCGTTGTGGCCGTGTGATTGGCTGATCAGCTATTTGTGTTAACAAGCAATTGAACAGGTGTACCTAATAAAGTGGCCAGTGAGTGTATTTCATACTATTGATAGCAACTACCTGAGTGTTTGGTTTTCAGATCGTTGTGTGTTTTTTAGTCTTCTTGCGCAGGATCCACTCTGTACGAACGTCTCCAGTGCTGTAATTTTACATGATAGAGCAGAGAGTTTCAGAGCCAGGTATGCTGTACTATGCATACTTCACACAAACAGTGCACTATATGATAATGACAACCATATCTTGGCATGAAACATCTGAAAGCATCTTGAATTAAGTCAACATGTTTAATATTTATCATGATCAAATGGATAGAATCCTAGAAAAAGTTCAATATTTGCCAATGGGAAAAAAAACAGTTAGAAAGACTATCCAAGTGAACACAGAGTAAAACTTTGGTTATATCTGTATAATAGTAAAATTACCTGTTATATTATTCATCCAGCAAGGAATCACACAATGACAGTGCGTTACTGACATCCCTCGCTCAAACACTCCCAGCTGAAGCAAAATTTTACCAATCAATCTAACCCACATGTGTCAGGCTCCAGTCCTCGCGGGTCAAAACGGCAGACTTCAGGGCAGACTTCATTAGCCAGACTTCATTAGCCAGGCTTTCATTAATGGAATTCAGGGTGACAGATGAGGGTAAATGCTAAACTCCACAGCACTTTTGCCCAGAGGGTCCCCTGCTTGACTTGCCTGGTCTAACCTCTTACCATTTAAAAGGTGTGCTTCGGGCTCCCAAGTGGTTCAACCGTCTAAGCGATGACCCTGTCACCGGGAGATGGAGAGTTCGATCTCTGGTGATGCTACAGCCAACTGTGGCCGGGAGTCCTAGAGAGCAAAATTGGCCTCGCTCTCTCTGGCTGGGTAGGATGGCCCCCTTCGTCCCCCATCACTCAATGCGATGCTACTCAGCGCAGGCGCCTGTTAGTTGATGTAACAGAACTGGTGGTTGGCGCTTTCCTCCGAGCACGTTTGGCTGTACAGTGACATTGCGTGAGTGGCAGTTTGAAAAGATGTGGTTGCGCTTTCGCTTCGAAAGAGTCCTAACTAGCGAGTGGAAATGGAGACGACTAAATTCGGGAGATAATTGAGTAAAAAAAAAAGTTGTGTTTTAACGAGAGGGCTACAGTGACGAAGCAACTTAAAGCTGTCATTTTTCAAAAACTTTTTGGGTTAACAGAAACAAGCATACATTTGGGGGCAGTGAAGGGCTGGAGGTTAGGGAACCAGCCCTGTGATGGGTTCAGTCCCCGGGTTCGATCTCCGGTTCGAGATCCCCTGAGCCAACACGCTCAAGTCCCCTTCAGTAAAGCACCTAACTAACCCCCAACTGCTCCCTGGGCGCTGTGGATAAGGCTGCCTACCTCTCCAGGCAAGTGTGCTCACTGCCCCCTAGTGTGTATGTGGGGTCTCACTGCACGGATGGATTAAATGCAGAGGTCAAATTTCTATATATTTCATAACATGAAATTTCAACATATAAAATAAGGCAGTCTGGCTGCTTTACAGTGAATCCATCCGCACACATAAACACACAAACACTTCTTCAGTACCTGTCCTGTTGTTTTGAGTTCTCTGTAGATGCTGTCGTACTCGCTCTGTGCGCACCGAGTCCAGATCGCTGTCTATAGTGACCAAGTCAAAACTCCTCATGGGAACTCCTACAGAGGCATGAAAGAGATATTTGGATTTGTTCATCCACCACTGTCTGGTGGAAATCATGCAGCAGGTTTAACTAAAGCACACAAAGACCTTTTCCATCATAAGAATGAAACTGAGTTAGAAAAGCTAAGCTTGGGTCAGGGGTCTTATGTCCTTGTTAAGCTTCTTTTATTTTAAAAGTCAGAGTGAGAGAGCAGTACCTGCTCTAACGTGTTAGATCTTTATGAAGGGGCTCAGTTTTCTGGAAATTATTTTGAACATTTTAAATAAAAGAATGAAATGTTTTTTTAATCTCTGACTTAATCCATCCATTTTCTAAGCAGTTTCGCCCTCAGGGTCACGGGGGGTGCTGGAGCCTATCCCAGCGGTCATCGAGCGGAAGGCAGGATACACCCTGGACAGGTCGCCAGTCCATCGCAGGGCAGGCACTAAGGACTCTGACTTAATATCCATCTTAAAGGACACTAATTTAATACTGCATTAGAATCAGTCCATTCCTAGAATTATACTTAGAACGAACATATGTTTCAGTAACATTTACTGGCTTTTTGTTTATCTGTCATTTTTATCTTTTCTCTCTTTTACAAACGGGCCTGTACACACACACACACACGTTTAATCCTTCTGGGTCGCTTTGGGAGCTGGAGCCTATCCCAGCGATCATTGGGCGGATGGCAGGAAACACTCTGGACAGGTTGCCGGTCCATCGCAGGGGGGCCTGTACAAATTTTTCTAACTTTTTTTTTCATCTTAGGGTCCACTTACAACATTTGTATGGTTTCATGCAGCTGAAACAGTCATGACCATTTATTAGACGTAAACACAGACATAGTCTCCAGATCAGGACTGTGTTGCCTCAGCTTCACATAAGTTTATACATAAGTTTGTGCGTAAAATCTTCACTAAGTCTTTAGTCCTGGATGACCGAGCTCCTCACCCTACCAAGTAGAGTATAGCCCACCTCCCTGCGAAGAAAGCTTATTTCTGCTGCTTGTATTCGTGATCTAATTCTTTCGGTCATTCTACACAGCTCATGACCATAGCTGAGGGTTGGGATGTAGGCCGACCAGTACACAGAGAGCTTTGCCTTATAGCTCAGCTCCGTCTTCACCACTACAGTCCAGTACAGTGACCACATTACCGCTGCTGCCTGCCCAGCCTGCGGCCGATCTCACCATCCCTTTACTCGAGACACGTGAGATACCTGCAAGGTGTCTGGTGCATGACGTTCCCCTGAGATTCTGGACTGTGTTCTGGTTCTGGATGATCTGTGATTGAATTAGGCGTCCGGTGTCGCTGCTGCTGATGACGGCAGCATCTGAAACATTGCCTGAGGAAATAAATACAGAAGCCCGTGTGATTTTCAAGTCTCTCAAAGATCTAAACATCCAACATTAGATAAATTGTCAGGCCTTATAAAGAGGAATTTGTGCTCTACTTCTCTATTTGAGGTTCTGCTGCCTCCTACAGGTAGACTGTTGTTAATTCAACTCAATACAGTTATGTTCTCTGTACTGGCACCCAGGTGGTGGAACGAACTCCCACTGGCTGTCCGTACAGCGGAGTCTCTCGCTGTCTTTAAACGCAGACTGAAGACTCATCTCTTTATACAGCACTTAAATGAGCACTGAGTTAAGCATTGATTGTAATGTATTGTACTGCACTTATTGAAATGTATTGTATGGCGCTGCTCTGTGTTTAACGCTGTTCCTTTTTATTTCTAGCAGTATCTGAGCTCAGGACCGGCTTTCTCTCTAACCCATTGGTAACTAGCAAAGATACTTTCTCTAGACAGACAAAGCACTTCTTGTAAGTCGCTCTGGATAAGAGCATCTGCTAAATGCTGTAAATGTAAATCAAAGCTATCAAGGCTATGCAGCTGCTTGTGTCTTTCTGATCATGACTGTGGGGAGAAGTTGCCCTTATATTAAGATCCCTTCACTTCGCTCCTCATCTAAACCATAATAGGAAACACCACTAAATCAACTAGAGATCAGGCTACCTGCTCCACCCGCATTCGGCTCTTGAGGTTCCAGCATCTCCTCTCTGAATCTTGCGCTGAAGTCTTCTGTGCACACGCTGTCCTCCTCTTCCACCTCCTGCTCCTTCACTCCTACCTGCTGTATGTTAGTTTTACTATCATATCTGTTTTTTTTGCATTGTATATAATGTCCTGTTAGTTCTGTGTTTTTCAGAGCACAGCATAAACGATTATATAAACAACAATATAGGTCTTAGAAACCATACACGCCGATCAGGCATAACATTATGAGCCTTGTTTCTACAATCATTGTCCAGTTTATCAGCTCCACTTACTGTATAGCTGCACTTTGTAGTTCTACAAGTACAGACTGCAGTCCATCTGTTTCTCTGATACTTTATTAGCCCCCTTTTACCCTGTTCTTCAGTGGTCAGGACCCCATGGACCCTCACAGAACAGGTACTATTTGGGTGGTGGATTATTCTCAGCACTGATGTGGTGGTGGTGTGCTAGTGTGTGTCTGATCCAGCACTGCTGCAGTGCAGTAAATCGACAGGGGTGCCCAAACCTTTGCATATGACTGTACACTTCAAAATACAGTGGAAAATATATCTAAATATATATCTAAACAACCAGATTTCTCTAATCTGTCTATTTTTCCACAGAGCATAAAACAAAAAAATGTTAGAACATGAGGGCTTGCAGTTTATATTATTATTACTATTATAATTATTGTTATTATTATTATTATTATTGTTATTGCTATTATTATTATATACCTTAGTGCTACTCCCCAGCAGTTTTTCCAACCTCCAGAGACACTGCTCACTCTTGGAGTCCCAAGATCCTCTAGCTCTCCCTGTCTGCCACGAGGGGGTTGTACACAATCCAATATGCTCCTCATTGATGTCCTGTTGCTGCCCAGCTGGCTCCATCCTGCCTCTGCTGACCTCCACTGTGACCAAAGAAAAACACACAGCAGGTTAGAATTACAGGCAGCATTGGATACGTGGCCGGAACATCAGCAGTCTGTGATGTTACCTAGGGACAGATCTGGATGATCTGAATTGGACCCATCCGGGGTAGAGGTGGCTTTATTGGTGGAAGGGACAGTGCTGCCCAGGCCAGTGTCTTTACTCGCAGAGTTACTCCTGTTGAGAGATACTGAAAGACAGCAAGCAAGCAAAACACAAATTCAGAGGAACTTCATGTGTCACATTTTTTAAAAGGCAAGAGAGAACATACTGGAATGGTTCTCAACACCAGTCCTGCAACCCAACACTATTTATTTCAGAGTTTTCCATGTATAGTAACACTCATCTCATTAACGCTCTGGTGTCCTCGAACTCGCCTGTGATCATGAGATCATATGTGACTCAGAGAGTTATGAGGCTATAATAAGGGGCAGAGATACACGTCATCTGCCTTTCATGGTGTGTAATTGGTGGATTTGTGTTTCTGTTTACGTTTTGGGTGAAACAGGCGAATGGACACTCAGGAAATCACTAAGGACTGACCCATCACGCAGGAAACCGTTCATTCATCATTCCATCCACATCGGAGACGCATGTGAGATAGTGTGAGATGAAGTTAACGGAGCATTTTGATATGAGGCATATGAGTATCGTGTTATAAGCCTTTAAGAATTTAAGAAGATGTGCACAAATAGAGAAAATGCTCTTAGACCCCAGAGGGTTAAAGGCCCATTGAATAATGGTGGTGATGTCCACAATGTCTACAGTGCAAATATATCTATTTTATTTAGTATCCAAAACTAAGGTTGGTATGGGGGTTGGATAGTGTAGTGGATAACACCTTTGCCTTCTACGCCCCCACCAAGGTAAGCAACCTACACCATACCAATAAGAGTCCTTGGGCAAGACTCCTAATACCACCTTGGCCTTCCTGCGTAAAACAATTGATATCACTCTGGATAAGAGCGTCTGTCAAATGCCATAAATGTAAAATGGCCAAGTGTTTTATGTGTAATTTTGAAGATGGTAAAATAGTTGTAAATATGACAAAAATATGTTTTCTTTGGGGTCTATTTGTCTTACAACACTCTGCATGTAGATCTCTGCCATTAATGCATTAAAAAAACAAAACAAAAACATTCTAGGCCAAAATCTCTATTTTGCCCTACAGTGCTTTGCATGTACATCTCCAACATGAATGGATTATAAAACTGGTTTTAGGGCAAAAATATATTTCAAAACTATCATAAAACAGAATGTGTTTACATTCACTCAACAATCTGCTCACAGGTGGATTTCTGTAGTTATCTGATTATTCACAAGGTCATCTAAACAGCATAATCCAGTTTCTTAGATCGGAATAAGGTCTAGAAATCCGAATAAGAAATCCAATAAAAAGAGCTGGATTTTAGCTCAGTAATCAGATTTCTGTGCATGTGAACTCTGATTTCTTTCGGATTTCTCAGTCTGTGCATGTGCAAAAACAGATCGCGGTACCGGAAATAAGCAAAAAGTGTTGCCATGAGGGGTGGCATGGTGGCGTGGTGGGTAGCGCTATCGCCTCACAGCAAGGAGGGCCTAGGTTCAATTCCCCGGCCGGGTGACCGGGTTCCTCTCTGTGTGGAGTTTGCATGTTCTCCCCGTGTCTGCGTGGGTTTCCTCCGGGTTCTCCGGTTTCCTCCCGCAGTCCAAAGACATGCAGTCAGGCCAATTGGAGATGCTGAATTGCCCCTGGGTGTGTGTGTCTGTCTGCCCTGCGATGGACTGGTGACCTGTCCAGGGTGTATCCTGCCTTTTGCCCGAAGACTGCTGGGATAGGCTCCAGCACACCCCCCGTGACCCTGACGGAGAAGCGGCTTAGAAAATGGATGGATGGATGGATGGATGTTGCCATGAGACGCAGCAAAACATGTTCTTATTGATGTTCAAACCACTACATGCTTAACGAAATAAAGGATTTAAATGTTCTTCATCTTCCACATGATGTATGTTCATAGTTTCAGAAAAAAAAGCTGTGCCATGAAGTTTGAGTTTTACATTATGTTTACGTCACGTCGTCTTCTATGAGTTTACAGGCTGGTTGCAAAGCAGAAATCCGATTATTGTCTGACTCCAGTGGATCCATAGTTTTCCCATTATCTGATTACTCAAGTGTATGGAAAGGCATTGATCGGATTACTGACAAAATCTGACAGTAGCTTCTTGCTGTACAACACTGTGCAGTCCTCACCCTCAGATGCTGCTGCTGCTAATTATAAACTAATTAAATTAACCAGTGCCCACCTGTTTTTTCCACTTTGTACTATAATACTATATACTAACAATGTTTGCTATCCAGAGGAGGATGGGTTTCCCTTCTGAGTCTTGGTTCCTCTCAAGGTTTCTTCCTCTTTAGGGAGTTTTTCCTTGCCACTGTCGCCACTGGCGACGCTCATGGGGGCTTGGACCCGGATTTATCTTTTCCTTTCTGTAATACCGATTGTTCTGTAGCTGCTAACACCTGTTGTAAAAAGCGCTATATAAATAAACTTTGCTTGTTGACCTTCTGCAGTTATCGGATTATTGAGTGCATGTAAACGGACTCAATGTCTCAGACATCAGGCGGCATATTCCCAAATATTTCATATAATAATGTTGTGTGATGGAGATTTCAGAGGCAGTGAACTCTTCAGATGTCTAGTTCCTACCACCACTTGTTTCTCTTGAACGGCACATTTGACATCCCACCACTGTGAATAACTTTGGTTACCTCTGAACAGTTTGATTTTGCAAAAATTTTATTCAGTCAGCAGAATTCCCCTTTAACGTATAAGCAGTGTTTAGTTATTTGTTTCTGAAATAATCCGGGTTTACCTGCACCCAGGACAGCCTCCGTCTTGCTCTTGCCTCCATTCACTTGGCCATGACTGTGAGTCTAAAGACATAACACATTTTAAAGGGTTAAACTATAGAATTAAGGTCTGTTGTGCTGTAATTATCAGTAATATTACAACAGACAAAAATCATTAAAAAGATCATATTCACAGATCTGCTCATTTACTTATTCTCTGTTGAGCTCTATGCAGCCCCAAGAACTGAGCTAGGGACTAACTAAAGTTATTGTTATTTTTAGAGTTTTTTTTTGGTTCTCTGACCTGTAGACGGCTGAGATGAGCATCGAGGGCATCCAGCAGGAGATCACAATGGTCTCGGGGAAGAGCAGGCGCACTAAGACTAAACTCACTGACCGTCTCTCCGTCCACGTCTGAAAAGAGAGAAAGCACAAAAACACAGGGAGGCACAGTATTAGTAAACAATTAATGGTTGTTGCTATAATACAAAAGCTTGGGGCCAGCTTTGGTGTAATCATAGAAGCATTACTATAAAATATTATGGAGCTCTAGTCAGTTCTTTACACTCTGGCAGCCCTTTTAAGCTTTTAAATCCATATTCTAACTTAAATTGGAATTTTCTAAGAATAAACAAGACAGTCATGAGTTCAGCATGCAAGCCTGACCAGTACAAAGCAGCTCATCTGTGTCTTCAGCCTCATCCACAGCTCCTTCATGGTTTCCAGCTTCCATAACCTATAACACATGCAGCAAAAGGAGCGCTAATGCTCAGTTTGTCTTATAATGTGACAATACATTTATATAAAAATGCACACTAAAAAGCAAAGTTGTAAATACCTTCTTAAAGTTTATACATAACTCTGTGAAAGGATGTACTGGCATGTGCAAACATCTTGAATCAGCAGTTTGCAGTTGCAAACATCTTCAATTAGCTTCTATAGCAGTGTAGATTTACTGTCTTCTGAAAATAACTCAACACACAGCCATTAATGTCTAAATAGCTGGCAACACAAGTGAGTCCACCTCACAGTGTACATGTCCAAATTGTGACCAATTGTCTCTGGTGTCACGTGACACGTTAGAGTTACAAGGTTCCAGGTGTGAATGGAGAGCAGGGCTGTTAAATTTGGTGTTTTGGGTACAATTCGCTCATACTGGTCCCTGGATATTCAACATGGAACCTCATGGCAAAGAACTCTCTGAGAATGTGAGAAACGATCAATCAAAGAAGTTGAGTCCATGTGTTCAGCATCATATCCAGAGGTTCGCTTCAAAAAATGAGTGAGTGCTGCCAGCATTGCTGCAGAGGTTGAAGAAGTGGGAGGTCAGCCTGTCAGTGCTCAGACCATACGCCGCATAATGTATCAACTTGTTCTGCATGTCTGTCGTTCCAGAAGGAAGCCTCTTCTGAACAAGAAGTGTAGATAATAATAGTGGTCAGACAAAATATTGACACTTTGAGCACAACGTGGACATGTTCACTGTGAGGTGGACTCACTTGTGTTGCCAGCTATTTAGACATTAATGGCTGTGTGTTGAGTTATTTTCAGAGGACAGTAAATCTGGACTGCTATACAAGCTGCACACTGACTACTTTAAGTTATATCCAAGTTTCCTTTCTATAGTGTCGTCCCATGAAAAGATAGAATAAAATATTTGCAAAAATGTGAGAGGTGTACTTACTTTTGTGAGGACCTGTATATGCACTATATTGTCAAAAGTATTTAGTCATCCATCCAAATCATTGAATTCAGGTGTTCCAGTCACTTCCATGACCACAAGTGTATTAAACCAGGCCCCGAGGCCTGCAGACTGCTTCTACAGACATTAGTGAAAGAATGGGTCGCTCTCAGGAACTCAGTGAATTCCAGCGTGGTACCGTGATCGGACGCCACCTGGGCAGCAAGTCCAGTCGTGAAATTTCCTCACTACTAAATATTCCACAGTCAGCTGTCAGTGGGATTATAACAAAGTGGAAGTGATTGGGAACGACAGCAACTCAGCCACGAAGTGGTCGGCCACGTAAAATGACAGAGTGGGGTCAGCGGATGCTGAGGGGCATAGTGTACAGAGGTCACTGACTTTCTGCAGAGTCAATCACTACAGACCTCCAAACTTCATGTGACCTTCAGATCAGCTCAAGGACAGCGTAGAGAGCTTCATGGAATGGGTTTCCATGGCCAAGCAGCTGCATCCAAACCTTACATCACCAAGCACAATGCAAAGCTTCGAATGCAGTGGTGTAAAGCGCCGCCACTGGACTCTAGAGCAGTGGAGATGTGTTCTCTGGAGTGACCAATCACGCTTCTCCACCTGGAAATCCAATGGACGAGTCTGGGTTTGGTGGTTGCCAGGAGAACAGTAGTTGTCTGACTGCATTGTGCCGAGTGTAAAGTTTAGTGGAGGGGGGATCATGGTGTGGGGTTGTTTTTCAGGAGTTGGGCTCGGCCCCTTAGTTCCAGTGAAAGGAGCTCTTAAAGCTTCAGCACCAAGAGATTTTGGACAATTTCATGCTCCCAACTTTGTGGGAACAGTTTGGGGACGGGCCCTTCCTGTTCCAACATGACTGCGCACCAGTGCACAAAGCAGGTCCATAAAGACATGGATGAGCAAGTTTGGTGTGGAAGAACTCGACTGGCCTGCACAGAGTCCTGACCTCTGAGACTGTGAGCCAGGCCTTCTCGTCCAACATCAGTGTGTGACCTCACAAATGTGCTTCTGGAAGAACGGTCAAAAATTCCTATAAACACACATTAAACCTTGTGGAAAGCCTTCCCAGAAGAGTTGTAGCTGTTATAGCTGCAAAGGGTGGGCCAACATCATATTAAACCCTATGGATTAAGAATGAGATATCGCTCAAGTTCATATGTGTGTGAAGCCAGACGAGTGAATACTTTTGGAAATATAGTGCATATATAATGTAAGTCAAAGGAATCAGACTATTTTTCAAGTAATTCGAAACATTAAAAAATGAAAAATGGAGATGTGAGGTTTTGTTCCAACAGCACTGATATATATATATTTTGAATGTAAGTCAAGCGGACTTCTTTCTAAGTAAATAGTTTCTCTACAGTGCACCATTTCTCTGTTCCTCATCAAACCGCTCTGAATGCCTTTGTTTACACCTTAATGTTCTTTAATTTTTGAAAATTCGGTGGAACTGCCCTTTAACCTCTGTTGCTCAGCTGATGAAGCCGGTTTGGTGGGGGAGCTGCTGTTGGCTCTGTTGCCCAGAGATCAGGAGTCAAACTAGCAAACACTGCGGGCTTCAGGAGACAAAAGAGGATCATAAATTCTGCTACCATTAACTTGAACTTCTCCAGAAATGTCTGAGCATCCTGCACTTTAGTCTGACACTCTTCTGGACGATGCTTTCAAAGGGGAACTCACAGTGGTGTTGATAGGAACCAGACGTCCACCTCTAATTATAAAATATCATTCCTATATAAAGTTTTGGTCTAAAACGGTATTTAATCAGTGTGTTTCCTCTCAACCCCTTCATGGTGGAGGGATGTTCTAGGGCAAAATAGTCCCCAGAGAAACTGCATTTTTTCAAATTGTTCACTATTTTACCATCACCAGCGTATAAAACCTAGAAGACACGTAGATTATAGGTTCACTGGTGGTTCTGGACAGTAAATAAAATGTCTATATTTGTGCTGTAAACACTGGGACCTTTGGTTCCTATCACCACCGCTGTGAAGTAAATCTGAGTGAGTTTCTCTACAAGTCAATCATTTCTCACCAAATCCCTCTGAATGACTTTGTTTACAGTTAACCATAAAACTAAAGCAGAAATTTTGAGAAATCGGTGGGATTCCCCTTTCCAGGGCACAGATCGACACACCGCCAACAAGTTTAAAACGCTCGAGTTTATTTTAAATCTCAGAAACTTTGTCCCAGTGCGGACATGAGCACCTGAGCGTCTGTACCTTATATAAAGCCAGAAAACGCCGCGGACGCGCTTTTACTCACGGTGTGTCTCGGAGCCGCTTCAGTCCCGCCGGAGAGAGAAATGCCGAGCGCTTAGCAACCGGGTCTCCTAGCAACGGACGCTTCCCGCCAACAGCCCGTTTCAAACGGTCACATGATGACACGCCTCTTTACGGGGCCCCTAAAGTCACATGGTGATTATTTTTTATAAGGCGTGGCCACAGATTACTATATTAAGGACACAAATTAATATATTAAATCCTTAAATTAATATATTGAGACCACAAATTAATATATTGAGACCACAAATGACTATATTAAGGCCACAAATGAATATATTGAGTGCACAAATTAATATATTGAGACCACAAATTACTATATTGAGGCCACAAAATAATATATTGATTCCTCAAAGTAATATATTGAGACCACAAATTACTATATTAAGGCCACAAATTAATATATCGAGTGCACAAATTAATATATTGAGACCACAAATTCCTATATTAAGGCCACAAAGTAATATATTGAGACCACAAATTAATATATTAAGGCCACAAATTAATATATCGAGTGCACAAATTAATATATTGAGACCACAAATTACTATAGTAAGGCCACAAATTAATATATTGACACCACAAATTACTATATTAAGGCCACAAATTAATATATTGAGTGCACGAATTAATTTATTGAGACCACAAATTACTATATTGAGACCACAAATTACTATAGTAAGGCCACAAATTAAAATATTGAGACCACAAATTACTATATTAAGGTCACAAATTAATATATTAAGTGCACAAATTACTATATTGAGGCTACAAATCACCGTATTGAGGTCAAGAATTATTATACTGTGGTCAGTAGTGACTACATCGATGCCACAAATTACTATACTGAGGCCACTAATTATTTAATTAAGGCCATGAAGACAGAATTTAATCATTTACACACTATATAGGAAGGGGGGAACTGGACTCAGAAACCCAGCAGGGATGATTTCACTGATGCATTTTCCACTTTTCTGTTTCTAAACTATTTCAGGACCCATAATAAACGTTACCCCCTTAAGTGGTCAGGGCCCCATGGTCTCAGACCTACGCATTCCTTTCATCATTACTGGAGCACAGTGTCCAGGGACCAGGAGAAGTACTTCACTTTAACGGTCACTTTCATAAAATCTCTTTATATTAAAGCTGGAAATGTGTTTGCCTTGTTCTGTAAAGTTTCCATATCCTGGAAATGCACGTTTTTTTGTCTTTGTTTGTTTGTTTGTTTGTTTGTTTGGGACAGCGTTGGAGTGCATATAAAGTCACACACAAAAGTTTGGGCACCCCAGGTCACATTACGCTTTTGTTTCTTTTTCTTTCTTTTTTTTCTGTTCATTTTGCTCTTGAGTTCTTGTTTGCGGGTGTTGACCAGAGTAGGATGGGTTCCCCTTTTGAGTCTTGAGCTACCTCCACTTTACATGCCTCATTTCTCAAATTTTTCGGGACCACATATGAAAGGCTACGTTCACATTACCAGGTTGAAGTGGCACAAATCAGATTTTTTGCCCTAATGTGACTCAGATCTGATGTTTTCAGGGCTGTGTGGACGCAGATCTGATCTTTATTTTTAAATCCGACCTGTGTCACTTTCATATGGGGTCCTAGATCAGACACATATCCAATTCGTAGACATGTGACCTTAATGTGATGCTCAGCGTTACCATGGCAACAGCGCTGAACCGAAGTTAAAGCCTGTAAACGGTGGAAAAGCAGCTCATCTCACCTCATCTCCTCCGTCTGGCTCTAATAATGAAGCTGAGAGCTGATCAGAGTTAATGATCTTCTCAGCGAAGCTCGTTCTGCTCGTTAGTTTGTGCCGAGGATGCAGTGATTCAGTCACGTGATGTTACTGAGTAGGATGTGTGCATGCAGGTCATTTCAGGACGCCGGTTCATCACATTAATGACCGATTTGAATCTCTTACCTAAACAAATGTGAATTAACCATCCTGTCCGAGAGCACAAAAATCAGATATGAGCAATGAGGCTTGTAATGTGAACATTGCGCTGAGGTCGGATTTGAAAAGATCAGATTGGTGTGTCCACACAGCCCTGAAAACATCAGATCTGAGTCACATTAGGGCAAAAAAGTTTGGTAAGGTGGACGTAGCCTTGGCTCCTCTCAAGGTTTCTCCCTCTTGCTCTAAGGGAGTTGGTGTAAAAGTTCTGGGATATTTTACATTTTATATTGAATTTTTTTGTCTTAACCTCAGCAAACACAACACATTCAAAATGGGCCTCACTCCTTACTTTATACATATGAGCTGTGTAAACTGGAGTAGGACATTTCGAAACTTTAACAGAGTTTATATATTATGTCAAACCGTTTTCATGATATGGGCTTTTTAATTAACCAAACACGTAAAACTGGAGCACCTCTTCCTCTGCATATTCAGGCCACCTCTTTGTGACACATTGGGTCAGGAGGCAGATGCACTTGTTGCATATAGCAGTTGTCGGAAGAAAACCTCGTATCTCCAAAATGTTAACTTTATAGAAGAAGGAAAAAACCTTCTTTATTTTCAATGTAAGTCAATGGAACCAGACATTTTTCCAAGTCATTTGGGCCATTTGCTTTGTTCCATTCATCATGACATTTACATATAATATAAAGGACAACAGGCATTTTCAAATTATGTCAAAAACTGAAAAATGACAAAAATGGAGTACAAGCGTTGTTTATTCAAATAGCGATGATGTGAAGATGATGAAGGAATCTCCATTGACACCGTCTTGCTTGCATATAAAAAGCTTATTATAAAAGAAGAACAGCGTCGATCAGGCTCCATGGATTGCCTGAGAGAGGGTTGAACGCCAAAAGATTGCGAATACAAGCGGCCGAAATGAGTTTCCTCCGCAGGGTGTCTGGACTCTCCCTTAGAGATAGGGTGAGAAGTTCGGCCATCCGGGAGGGACTCGGAGTAGAGCCGCTGCTTCTCCACGTCGAGAGGAGCCAGTTGAGGTGGTTCGGGCATCTTGTTAGGATGCCTCCTGGACGCCTCCCTCGGGAGGTGTCACAGGCAAGTCCACTGGGAAGGAGACCCCGGGGAAGACCCAGGACACGCTGGCGTGACTATATCGCCCAGCTGGCCTGGGAGCGCC
This sequence comes from Pygocentrus nattereri, assembly GCF_015220715.1. Classification (NCBI taxonomy): domain Eukaryota; kingdom Metazoa; phylum Chordata; class Actinopteri; order Characiformes; family Serrasalmidae; genus Pygocentrus; species Pygocentrus nattereri. Next base: position 6,804,396 of record NC_051230.1, on the reverse strand, counting down.
TCGGAATCCCTCCCAGGGAGCTAGTGGAAGTGGCTGGGGAAAGGGAGGTCTGGGCCTCATTGCTCAGGATGCTGCCCCCGCGACCCGAACCCCGGAGAAGCGGAAGATGATGGATGGATGGATGGATGGATGGATAAATGACGTCATCTGTCTAGAACTGAGAGAACGGGAGAGAAAGGGAGTGGGGCCCCCTTTACTTAAGCACCATACACATGAAGTGAAATACCATCTATGGAGCATTTCACACTCACACAGCCGGATACACATGAGGCCTCAAACTCATAACATCGGATTTCATATGAAAGCTCAGATACCTCACGAGGTTTTGTTCCGACAGCGGCGATATGTAGTAAAATGTGTAGGTTTTTGTTTCAGTGTGTTTTCCGTTAGTGTAGTGGAGTACTAGGTTTTGGCTTTTAAGTTGTGCTATTTCCTGGGAACTGTCTCCGGTCCACCAAGGCCTAGACTCCCTTATCTTACCTGCACGCCAATGTGTCCACACCGTCATATTAAAGCCCCCATATCCTACTTTTTTCTTGTATTAAATTTGTTTAAAAATCAAACACATTCCTAATTCACATTTCCATGATCACGTTCCAAACTCTCATCATCCCTTAGAATTAAACAGGTTGTTTCTGTCAATCTGCCTTCAAGACTGACGCCTGTAAATGACCTCTGTTTTGACCTGTCTGTCCTGTATAGTGCCTCACTCAAAAGGTAGTCTGGGTTGAAGCACTACTTATATCTTCAGTGTGAGAGGGCGGGGCTAAACTGCTGTAGGGCTGAATAGGCGGAAAATGGGTCCCACTTTATTTGAATAGTCCATTATAGTCCCTGATAGATCATCTACAGATGTTCAAATTGTTAACAGACTATCCGTTGAAACTATTCTAAACAGTGGTGGGGTTAGGGTTAGGACCAGGACCAGGGTGAGAGCTGGGTTTAGGTTTTGGGATGAAGTTAAGGTTAGGGACATCATATAAACAATGTGTCTCACTTTATTCGGATAGTGCACTATAGTCCCCTATAGATTATCTACAGATGTTCAAACTGTTAACAAAATACCTGTTGAAACTTTCTAAACAGTGGTGGGATTGGGGTTAGGACTTGGACCAGGGTTAGGACTGGGACCAGGGTGAGGGTTGGGTTTCAGTTTTGGATTGAGGTTAAAGTAAGGGTTAGGATTAGAGCAGGTTTAGAGTTAAACGTAATTATAGTGAATTTAGTAGATGTTTAGTTGAATGTAACTTGAAAGTAAATGAAGTACCTACAAAGCATCTAAAGTGGACTATCCAAATAAAGTGTTATTGAACATTTACGGCATTTGGCTGACGCTCTTATCCAGAGCGACTTACAGTTTGACCATTTTTACACAGGTGGGCAAAGGCGGTGTTAGGAGTCTTGCCCAAGGACTCTTATTGGAATAGTGTAGGGTGCTTACCCAGGTGGGGGATTGAAGCCCAGTCTACAGTGTAGAAGGCAGAGGTGTTATCCACTACCCTACACCAACTACTACAAACTATGAACAATGAATGCAGCATATACAGACTGTATGGCCTAAAGAGTGAATGTCACATTTTGAAACAACGCTTACACAGAACTTCAAACATCTTGAGGAAAACTGATTCTCTATGATTCTGACCCTTTAAAGTTTTGTCTGAATTAACATCCCTGATTCAACTCACCAGCTACCAATTCCCATGCTCTTCATTCAGTGCTGTGGATCTCCAGGACTTGAATCACCATCACGTCCATAAATCCCACCCCTTCACACCCTCTTCAAACACAGCACGCACATCACCATCATACATTAAACAGGTATAATCAAAGAGAACCTCCCTTCATGTGAGCAAATCTCTTTTAATACAAAATATTAAAATTTCAAATCAAACCACGGAAGCGTGTCCAAAAAATTAAAACTTCTGCCTAGCTAGATCAGATTATAAGACACATTTACAGTAAATGTTTCTGTTATGTTCCTTAAAACTCCAGACTTGACCCAAAAAAACACAGCATCATTACTTAATTAGCATTAGTATTTACTTGTCTCTTCTTGTAATTATGAGTTATTTATCTGATTATCTTCTTTTTGTTATCACAAAATAGTCACACATGAGTCCAGACAGGTGCAACAGCATACCTGCGGCCTAAAGTCTACATTCTTAACAGCAAGTACAAAACAAAGCTCACACTCGAAAGTCGGTAAAGTCTTGCGTTTGCAGAGACTGCAGACTTTACCAACCTGCTTAAGACACAGGAACGGAGAAGTGTTTGTTTCATTCAGTCAACACTGAGAAAAGTGAGGTTATCAAACTAATCAGCTTGTGTTGTCTCCCTTTTTTCCAAAACTGAGACACAAAGGTCTCATTAAATACGAATTAAATTCTCGGTAGAAACGGTTGCTACGTTGGACTAGCTTTGCAGAACGCAGTCAGAAATCCCATCCAACCTGATGAGCTCAGCTTTTGTCAAATTACCTAAAGCATTCACATCGGGCTGCTACAGGGTTTGTTTAGACTCAGCTTTACATGCACTCAATAATTTCTGCAGTAGATTATTCGAATGGTCACCTAAACAGCACACTCTGATTTCTTAGATCAGAGCGACGTCTAGACATCCAAGAAATCCAATAAAGAGGCTGGATTTTAGCTCAGTAATCCGATTTCTCATTGCATGTGAACTCTAACTCTGATTTCTTTCAGATTTCTCAGTCTGAAGATAATAATAAGTGTTACCACAAATGGCAGCAAAGCAGGTTTAGAGCGGGGCTGAAATGGACTACATGCCTGACGGAATGAAGGATTTAAATATTCGTCATCTTCTAGATGATGTATGTTCATATTTTCAGATAAAGATGCTCATGTTTTTAATAAAAAGCTGCAGCATGATGTTTGAGTTTATGTTATGCTTACATCACAGCGTCTTCTGTGAGTTTATTGGCTGGTTGCAAAGCAGAAATCTGATTGCTGCCTGGAGCGTCTCCATTATCTGATTACTTAAGTGCACATAAACACACTGATTGGATTACTGACAAAATTGGATTTTTTGCTGTTAGCAGATTATTAAGGGCATGTAAATGCACCCAATGTTGAATCGAGAGGAACGTGGCCCATGATCTTCACCACGTGCCTGTGAAACACTGTGGAAATTTACAGGCAGATATGTTTGAAGGGACACTGTGGCTGTGCTTGAGATTGGAATTTCTGTATATCTAGAAAAAGATCCCATAAGACTCCAATTTGCTGTTTTCAGTTCTTCAGTAGGGTATGGTCACTCTACTGCCTCCTGGTGGCGCCTTTTCTGCTCTTAAATGAATGCACAGCAGTTTCTACTGCACCCGTAGCTTAGAATCATTAGAAGAGTTATTTTTATGCATTTCACTGAATTTATTAATAGTTCGGAAAGCTAGCTGAAGCCAATGGGTAGCTGCTGAAACACATTCCAACTGGCTCGAATTAAATGATTCGATTCAACGTTTGTTTTTCTGTCCTGACTTAAGTACAAGGAAAATGTTACTATGCTACAGATACAGCAAATCGAGATTAGGTTAAAAATAATGAAGTATTCCTTTAATTCACCATTCATCCCTGTAGAAATTTTAAACTTTAAAAAGTGAGTAACTGGGTTTCCTTGACATGTTGAGTTCATTGTAATGTGAAACACAAATTAGTCTTTTGTTAACTTAATTTTGCAAGTTCAGGGAACTGGAAATTTCAAGCGAACGTGGTAAACGCACTCTTTTAGGGTCAGTCATGAGAAATTCTGAGCAAAAATTTTGAGTAGAGCAGTCTTATTAGGGTGGGAACAAACGGACTAATTCTTCTTCTTTTTAGCGATTAGGAGCCTGAAGGATCCAATACTTTCTCAGAGTCTTTTTAAATTAAGCTGATCTGTGTGGAGGTGACTGAGTATCCAGTGAAGAGCACTGAAGAAAATGTTTTGAATTCACTTAAACGTGTAAATCATTTCCACATGAATGAAATATTACATCAGCGCAATTTTGTTTTTCAGTTTAATTACTAATAACGGTGTGTATGTAATTTATTTTAGAGCACTGTGCCAAAGCCTGAAAGCACCCATCATTTATTTAATTTGGCCATTAAGTACATTAGTAAGTTATTCATATTTTAGGCGATTTATAAGAGATATAATCTGAGCAGATTAGATAATCCACCAACACTGTTCCACCCTGATCTTTCAAAAGTGATTAAAGCTACTGAGAAAATGGGACTCTGTACAAGACCTGGTAGATCACCAACAGATGAACAGCGCTTAAAGCTCTGATCAGATCTGAAAATATCCGCAGATGTTTCTGTCCATCCTTCCACTGTAAGAAGATGAGTCAGCACTGTGGGTCTGGAAGGATGTGTAGCTGTCAAGAAGCTCTTACTTATTTGCTTTACTTGGATCATCATCAACCAACTTCTAAGACTGAACTTTGGAGGTGTGTAAAAAAATCCTAGCGGATTGATTTGAAAAATGGAAAGAAATTTTCAGATAAATACAAACTGATTGCTTTCCTGAGGCTGACAACTGAGTAACTTGTGCTTAAGGACCATTTTGACCGGAAATACACCGATCAGGCATAACATTACAACCACCTCCTTGTTTCCATGCTCATTGTCCATTTTATCAGCTTCACTTACTATATATATATATATATATATATATATATATATATATTCACACACACACACAGTATATATATAGTAAGTGTGGTGTCCACTCACTGTCCACTCTATTAGACACTCCTACCTTGTCGGTCCACCTTGTAGATGTAAAGTCAGAGACGACAGCTCATCTGCTGCTGCACAGTTTGTGTCGGTCATCCTCTAGTCCTTCATCAGTGGTAACAGAACACTGTTGGCTGGCTATGTGTGGTTGGTGGACTATTCTCAGTCCAGCAGTGACACTGAGGTGTTTAAAAACTCCAGCAGCACTGCTGTGTCTGATCCAGTGTCACTGTCAGTATCACTGCAGTGCTGAGAATGATCCATCACCCAAATAGTACCTGCTCTGTGAGGGTCCATGGGGGTCCTGACCACTGAAGAACAGGGTAAAAGGGGGTAACAAAGTATCAGAGAAACAGATGGACTACAGTCTGTACCTGTAGAACTACAAAGTGCAGCTATACAGTAAGTGGAGCTGATAAAATGGACAATGAGCATAGAAACAAGGAGGTGGTCATGATGTTATGCCTGATTGGTGTATATAAATAAATGAGAGGGTGGTCTCTGAGTTTTGCACAATCTATGTGGAAATGACGTACACATTTCCAATCAAAAATATTAAATAAATACTTTTTTCAGCGTACCTGTCCTCTGGGATATGCAAATTACATTAAAAAGATATGCTGCTTTGTATTGATATGCACTGTATACGGATGGAGAGAAAACCTAGATCAGGCAGAATAATCTGTGCACATTTTAATGATCTCTTCTAAATAATGCATCTGTGGAATCTCCTTCTTCTTCAAGCTCCTCCTGTGTCTTTCAGAGAAAACAGAGGGAGGGAGACTGTGAGCGAGAGACATACAGAGAGAGGAGAAGGTGTTTCTGAATAAAGAGCACCTGATTTGGTTTGGAAGCAATCAAGGGGGCCAAGCATTTGGCAATACAGTTAACCTCCCCTTCTTTTCGCTTGCAAACACACACCCACACCCACACACACACACACACACACACACACACAGCTTTTGGGTAAGTGTTTGAAGAGGCTGTGCGGCTCAGTTGTCCGAGTCTGTCCATTTCCCTTCATAGTGTGAGTCTGTGTGGTGATCTGTGATTTTTTGCCTGTGTGAAAAGTGCAAACACACACACACACACACACACACACGCACACGTCCGCTCACACACTCAGAGTTCCACACAGTCCTGGTTGCTGTGGCCTCCTGAGACGGGAGTCAAGCTCCTAGGCCTTCGTCAGTCAGTCCTGACGGTCCTCGTTCTTTCCCATCCTCCATTCTGTCTGTTTTTCTCTCTCAGTTCAGTAGAAGTGTTTCAGAAAATGTCCGGACACATACTCCAGTCCCGCCTCTCTTTGGCCTCCCAGTAACCTCCTTTATACACAAAACTCGTCTCTCCGGTCAGAGGGTCCATCCTCTGATGGAACCACAGCGGCTGGTAGCCCTCGTACTCCCGACCTGCAACAGAGCATACACACAAAAACATAAGATTAGCATTCAGGCACAGTGTAAAGAAAGACTTTTAATCTCAGGGCCTCAGGTACGACGGCGGTTTACGGCCACTGTTAATAAAAATAAAAATAGTAGACTTCAAGAATAAAGTCACACTGATGTACTATTTTAAAAAAGTTAGAATATTTTGAAAAAAAAAAATCTTAATATTGTAGCCAAAGGCTTCGCAAAGGGAAGGCAGCACCTCCTCATGTTAAATGAGGGGTGTTGAGAAGTTATACTGAAGTTATACCTTCATATCGATTTCAGCCATAAAGAAACACTCAGTCTCTCTGTCTGTCCTGCACATCAGCACCAGCCTGTTATAAGAAATGGCTGAAACGGCTGAGCAGAAAACTGCGTTTATCTAGAATAAAGAGCCAGACGGACTCGGAGGAAACCGTCTGTCTGTGTTGTTTAAGGAGAATCTCAGGCAGGGTCGTCTACACGGCTATCAGGGCAACATCTCCCCCATTCAAAGAGGGCATGAAGTTCCACAGACAGTGAGAACGATAATCAAAATGATCCACAAAGAGACCGGAGACCCTGTGCGTTACGACAGCCCCCCTACAGTTAGCCCACTTTATCCTCCAAATATTACTACTTTTTTCTCAAAATACTGCAACTTTATTCTCAAAGTCTACTATTTTTATTTTTATTAACAGTGGGTCTAAAACGCTGCCGTACTCAGGGGCCTTCAACGTTGCATAGTTTACTGTTTACGCCAGTCTGACAAAGCAAATTCAACTCATGAAAGGTTTCATAATTAGTGATATAAAATGAAAAATCTAATTTACATAGTTTCCACTTTACCGTACTGCTTGGTGTCTGATATTTGCTTCTTTGTATTTGCCCTACAGCTACAAGGTTATCATAGCTAACAAGTAATAGAAACTTAAATGCAACCAGTTAGCGTTGTGCTAACTGTATGCCTAACACACTCGACTCAAAGCATGTTGGGTTGCTAAGTAATCTTAAATAGACTTGCTAACGTGGTTCCTGGCACAGTACGACACTGTTATCTATAAACGTGGACAACAGTAGAGACAAAATGTACAGAGCTACAGGGGCTAATGTAGCTAACCAGGAATACAAGCTTATATGCAACCAATTAGCCTTGTGCTAACTGCACCCTAAATCCTCACGCACTTGCCTCAGTTTCATAACCTCAAGTTGTGTTTCTTACATGGTTTCTGAGACTATATGACGAACAGATATCTATACAAATGGACAACAGATGTAGCCAAGACATGTTTGGAGTATGAAGTTTGTTTCTTTATTTTCGTCTGGAGCTATGAGGCTAAAGTTAGCATCATGCTAACTGCACCGGTAACACATACTTGCCTCAAAGTGAGCCAAGTTGTTCAAGTAATCTCAAACAGACTTGCCTAAGTGGTTTCCGACACTGTGTTACACACTGTTATCCAAACACGGCCGTTAATAGTGTCTTGTCAGGTGAAATAATCTTAAATCCATTCATAAAATCTAATACTTCTCATTTTAAGATTGATGTAAGCTTATTGTAAGATTATTGAACTTACTTTTTGACCTTTTGTTAACTTTTTTAAGTGACTTAAGTAAGTAAGTAAAGTAAAATGATCTCACTGTTGGTATAAGTTGGCTTGTTCCAAGTATATTTCTTACAACAAGCAAAATTATCTGTCGACACAGTTTTATAGTAGATCATTTGACTTAATGAAATCACTTAAAACAAGTAAAAAAGAGCAAGAGTGCAAGATTATTTGAAATAAGTAAAATCATCTTACAAAAAGCTTTCAACTATCTCAAAATGAGAAATAGTTGGTATGTCAACTAAATTTTTAATAATTTCACTTGACAAGATGGCAAGTCCATGTGATCTAAATCTGTCGGAACTGATAACCGGCTTAAAAAAACATCAAAGTATATTTTGGTAAATAAAAAAATGACTGGAATGGTCTATTTAAAATAAAAGCTATGAAGCAAAGGACCTACAAAACTCAGCCTTCAAGATGGGTGATATTGCAACTACTAGCTGCTGTGTAACATATTTCAAAACTCCAGCTCTCATGCAAAACTGAAAGGTAAACTTCAGACTCCAAACATCTCATGGATGATAGACTACAGTTGTGACATGGGGAAGCTGTGTGTATCGCCTTAACTCAGGAGAAACATTAAAATCGGCAGAAATAAGTCTGAAGCCTGCAGTACTTCAAATAATACATCTCAAAACAAAACATCGTTTTGGCCAAAATAGCGGAGTGGTTTGAGTTTATGTGGTAGAGTGTGAACCAATTATGTTGCTTGTTCTGAGACCTCCTGAGACCTCCTCAATGTCCAAATCACTGTGCTGTTTGTTCTTATTTGTTCTGAGACCTCCCCCTGACTGTGATTGGGCCTAATCTCCACCTTGTTTGTTCTGAGACCTCCCACTGACTGTGATTGGTCCTAATCTCCACCTTGTCTGTTCTGAGACCTCCCCCTGACTGTGATTGGTCCTAATCACCACCTTGTTTGTTCTGAAACCTCCCCCTGACTGTGATTGGTCCTAATCACCACCTTGTTTGTTCTGAGACCTCCCCCTGACTGTGATTGGTCCTAATCACCACCTTGTTTTTTCTGAGACCTCCCCCTGACTATGATTTGTCCTAATCACTGTGTTTGTTCTTTTTTGTTCTGAGACCTGCCTTTCACTGTAATTTGGTCTTAATCAATTTCTTGATTGTTCTGACACCTCCCTCTCACTGTGATTGGTCTTCATCACTGTTCCAAGACCTCCCTCTCACTGTGATTGGTCTTCATCACTGTTCCAAGATCTCCCTCTCACTGTGACTGGTCCTAATCACTGTGTTGATTGTTCTGAGACCCCCACCCCGACTATGATTGGTCCTAATCACTGCGTTGATTGTTCGGAGACCTCCTCAGCGAGTTATTTCTAAGTTTACTTACAAATGTGTGTTGGGCAGTACTTCAGTTTTGTTGAGATCTTTCGTCATTTGAAGAATACCGCTTTACAGTACATGTGCGCAGTACATGTGCAGCTTGAAGAATGAGGTCTTACTCATATACAAGCCTAAGACTGAATCAGACCAATAAAAGTGATGACCATATTCTGGTCTGAACTTCAACTAAACTCCAGAAACTAAATTTGGAGTCATCAAAGGTCTTGTACTCAGCTTTAAATGCTCTGTTATAGTACTGCAAGCAGGTGGAGTGTGCATGTGTGCTGTGAAGAACTCCACTCTCATTATCAAAGTCAAATACAGCTAATCTGTATGTAAATGTTCTGTATTTGACTGACACATGTGCATGACTGACAGCAGCAGTGAGCAGTGTGAGCATTTTCCCCAGAGAATAATTAGCAGAAATTGGGTTTGCAGAGCCTACACACACATGCGTGTCCACACAAGCGGGTAGCAGACTGAGCACATAATGAAAGTGCCATTACAGATCACTTTTGGATCTGCAAACTGTGGACACAACACACACAGACAGTGGGGTGAAAAGGCGGAGAGTTTCCAAGCAGGCTCATACCAGACTCAGAGTCAACCTCAAACTCTGGCAACCAGGAAGAGAAAAGAGACACATGTCACGTGATCATAACTGTCAGTGGCACAAGATGAAGAGGCCTTTTTTTGAATGCTCCCCTGTAGATAGTACTCTATGGACACAGGTTGCTGGAGGGGCTTTCCAGCCTAAAACTAGTGTTATTTGTTGCATAATGTTGCTTTCAGTAGCACAGCGTTTACTTCTCGCTGCCTCTGAGGTTTGACAGAATACATGATTACATATAGTTTTCCTTTTCTCGTTCATGTTTTCACACCACAAAACCCAGAAGACATTATGAGCCATGGTGGTCCATTGATCTATAGGTTTATAAACATTACAAATATTTATAGGTTTAAAAATACAACCGAATACAACACATAATTGATGCTTTCACTTTCCGTCAGAGAAAAGAAGCCAAAGATATCTTCTAATGCTGGACTCCTTACAGTTCCCTCAACTAGACTTTCTTCTATGGGTGGCAGATCTTTCAGTGCTGCTGCCCCCAAACTCTGGAATTCTCTACCTTCCACTCTTCGTATTTGCTCTTCTCTGTCTTCAAATTCCTGTTAAAAACCTTCCTTTTTTCCTCTCTGTAGTATATATTTTTATTAATTATTTTTTTTGATGATAATGTAAAGCGTCCTTTGGTTTGTGAAAGGCGCTATATAAAGTGGACTATCCGAGTAAAGCATCGCCCAAAATGATTACTTCTACACAAAGCTGTACACTGAAAACCTCACTCACATTAATGGGCACAATCTGGAGACGGAAGGGTCAAGACGACCAGACAGCTTTTGCCCAAAATCCCTTTCCTGGGTCAAGTGTGGAGTGGCAGAAACCATCAACTGGTAACAAGGTCTTTGAACACTGGGCTACCAACACACTGCCACAGTAGCCATGTTTACATGCGGCCTGATAATTTGTTAATAATCTGACTACCTGCTCAATCGGAATAGAATACCTTCATGCATACACCTCAATCGAGATAGACTAGTCCAACTGAGGCCATTCGGAATGTAATTATAACCGTGTAAACGTCTGTATCTGATTACATAACCCAATCAGAGTGGAGGGTTTCCATCAGATTGTTGAGTAGAATGAGCAAATAAAGACTGCAGTCTTAATCTATAATCAGAATGTGCTCAACCGGATTGGCAATAATCTTTGCATGTGAACACAGACACTGACTGTGAAGATCTAAGCACCATGCTGACACCGTGCTAGTACGGCTCAGCTCTCACCATTCTCAGCCTGTCTACTGCTCCAGCTACCGTCACCTTAAAACCCCAGCAAGGAGTCCATAGCATGATGGGCTTGATGGGATTTCTATCTCTCTCTCACTTCCTTTCCCTCTCCCTCCTCACCTTCGTCCACGGCGTTGGAGGCGTCTGCCTCTCTCCTCCTCCTGACAGCCCTCTGTTTCTCCTCCAGTCTCTGTTTCTCCGTGTTGGCCTCATCCCAGCGGCCCTCCTCCATCAGCCGCTGGTCCGGCCGCAGCCGGCTGTCTGTCAAACTCACGCTCACCTCCTCCTCGTTCAGTGTCAGAGCCAGAGACGAGAAGTAATACATGTTTTCAGCGTTCTCTCTGAGAGAGACAGAGTGAGAGAACATACAGTGATGAACTTTAAGATTAAGCGACCCTTATTAGTCCCACAACGGGACTCACCTCTGCATTTAACCCATCCTTGAAGTGAAACACCACATACACTCTAGTGAGCACACACACTAGGGGGCAGTGAGCACACTTGCCCGGAGCGGTGGGCAGCCCAATCCGCACCGCCTGGGGAGCAGTTGGGGGTTAGGTGTCTTGCTCAAGGACACCTCAGTCATGTGCTGTCGGCTCTTGGGATAGAACCGGCAACCTTCCGGTCATGAGGCTGGTTCCCTAACGTCCAGCCCATGACTGCCCGCACATAATATATATATTATGCTGTCACACACACACACAAATATATATAGGTTAGGGAACCTAACATATACAGCACAGTTATCTACACTATTTTTCAAAGGATTTCAATCAACTGACATACTATTACTTACTTTTACAATAAACTAGACACTAAGGCTACGTTCATGCAGCAGGTAAAAGTGGCCCAAATCTGATTTTTTTTTACAATCTGTTCACAATATCTTTTAAATGTGACCTGTATGTGACATTAGTCTGAACAGATCAACTCCTAAAATGACCCACATGTGCAAAAGAGCAATGCTTCATGTGGTTTGCATATCCAGAGGTAAACAATCATGACTGCCAAGGTTGCAGCTCTGCTCCTGGAGTTTTCAGTTTTATTTTCGCCAGCATCACAGGAACGACTATGAAGTTCCGATGGCGAACAGCTGGGCTCATCACCCAGAATGTGTTTGAGCTCGCCGTAAAAGGGGCATGTTTTTCGGCCATGGCCACTTCTTTGGATTGTGCCCTTGGATTCTTTAAAGCTTTCAGACTTTCCTTCACCCTTCAGCATCGGCCTCCTACTGCTGCATTCAGCCATTTCTCATAAAATCCCGTCGATCACGGAGCAGTTGTGATAAGTGCCTTCTACGTTTTTGGTATGGAAACATCAGCCTAAATGTTTATGAGGTCACAGCAGCAAGAAAAAATGATGAATGTGGAGTTGGAAAAGTCATGTAAATTCCAATCTGGCTGTTCAGACTGAGTGGCATTGCCAGATCAGGTACGTATGAGATTTCAGTACCACATATAACAGCGTCTCAAATAAAAAAATGTCAGATTTAATGTGTTTTTTGCTGATACACATCTGTGTCACACATGAAGAAATGTATGAACAAAGCCTAGAAGATATTAATAACAATTATTAAAATGTTTTCAGAGTACAACACAAAGTTATTAAATGAGAAATAATATACTGTACGTATCAATTTATAGTAACTACAAGCTCTATCTTGATTTTGACCACCGCTTTTCAAAAATAGAAATGGATGCTAATTAACGTTAACTTAATTCCTGAGGTTACACAGCTTTCCCAATCAATTTAGAAAGTGCTCATCTTTCTGGATATGTTTAAAATTTCTTCACAATTTTCCACAAATTGTTTTAAATCTACAAAGTTGTAGAGCATTAGCTCCATATCAGATGTACTTACATAAAATGCATTTTATGTGATTGAAAAGTGATTTCATACTCTGATGTATGTGATATACTGCTGATGTGGGCATGGCGTTGCTGTGCTGTGCGTACGGTAGTGGGTATTTCTTCCACAGCAGTCTGGGTGACAGAGTCTGGTAGACGGTCTTCTGCTTGCCCTCTGCTCCACTGCTGCCCCGGCTGCTCTGGACAATCTTTGCACTCTCCATTCTCTCGTCCCACGTCCCAGACAGGATGTAGTGTGCCTGACCCTCACTGTCCGCCACCACACCAGTCACCTAGGTACCCACACCACAACAGGGTGCCACAAAAGAAAACACAAAACAGCAAAAAACAGAGTAGAATATATTAGGTTTTAATATTTATAGCATCCATAATGTCCTACCCAGTCAGGTTTAGCACTTGTATTGTGTCCGAGACTTATTATGGTGAGGTTACATCTAAAGTTCAGAGAATACTGACCCATAATTTTCCACATACTTAAATATTGGTGTGATATACCATAATTCTAGAATAGCAATAGCAATCTCCCAATAGCACATTGGCTTCCAGAACATTTTAAAACCAATAGGCAATATCAGAGAGGGGACACTACCTTGCGTGGAACTTCCCTGGAGAAGTAGCTATAAGGAGAGAACTTGAGCTGACACGTCTCTTTGGTTCTGTGGTTTACAATATCAATGTCCCCTGACTGAGAGACAGAGAAAAAGAAAGAGTGAACTCTAAAATCAATGGGAAATAGAATGAAAAAGATTTCTTAAAGGCTCCACTAATCTTCAAGGCAATGCAGAACAATGACTCTTACATTGTAGTTTGATGTTGAGAAATGAAAAATGTATTACAGCTACTAAATAATTTATAGTAATTAAGAAGTAAGAGGCTATAAGAGTAATAACTGAATAACAGGTCTGGAATTTAAGGGGTTGCATTTACTATATGGCCAAAAGTTTGCTCATCCAGTGTTTCTTCTGAAATCAAGAGTATTATTTGGAATTTTGTGCCAGTAACAGCCTCTACTCTTCTGGGAAGGCTACACTAGATGTTGGAACATAGTTGGGGGGATTTTACAGATCAGTCCTGGATCACTTATGCCACTTAAACGCATCTTGAAGAAACTGGATGGAGCTGCATCACTCCAGAGAATGCAGTTCCACTGCTCCACAGTCCAACGCTGGCGATTGTCATAGTAACTAAAGCTTATGTGCAGTTTCTTCAGAGCGTCCTGTTTTGTTGGTCAGTGCATTTCAATGGAGATTTTACACTGACAAGCCTATAATATTATGACCACCTGCCTAATATGCTGTTGGTCTGCCGTCTGGTGTCTACCACACATAGCACAGTGATGATAGCAGCTGATCCCTTAGATCCCAAGTCCTGTAAGTTGTGAGGTGGAGCTGCGACGGATTGGGCTTGTTGTTCCAGCTTATTGTTCCAGCACATCCCATGTTCCAATCCCAGACGTTCCATTGGACTGAGATCAGGGCAACACCTTGCGCTCTTCATCATGTTTCTAAAGCCACTCCTGGACAATATATGCAGCATGGCAGGGCACATTAGCCTGCTAAAAAAGGCCCATGCCATTGGGGAATCCTCCTGCCGCGAAGGAGTTTACCTGGTCCGGATTAAGGTTTAGGTGGGTATCAAGTTGATGTCCATAAATACCTGAACCCAGAGTTCTCCAGCAGAATGTTGCCTAGAGCCTCATTTTCCCCCCGTTGTCTTCCCACATTGTATCCTTTTGCCGCAGAAGCCCAACACCCTGTTGTAGGTTTGTGGTTTGGCCCTCAGACACTGTCGTCAGGTACTCACCACTGCAGACCGGGAGCAACCACAAACCTTGCTGTTTCAGCCCCGACCCAGTCCAAAATGATCTAGCAAAATCAAAGTCGCTTGACAAAATCGCTCAGGTCTTCACGCCCGCCAGTTTTCCCCACATCCAACACCCATCATCTACGAGAACTGGCTGTTTGTTTACCGTCTAATATAGGCCAGACTTTGGTATGTGCTGCAAGATAATCACTCAGTGTGTTTACATGCAATCGGATTTCTGCAGTTATCTGATTATCCAAATGATCATGTAAATGGCATATTTCGATTTCTTAGATCAGAGTAAGGTCTAGAAATCAGAGTAAGAAATCTGATAAAGAGGCTGGATTTTAGCCCAGTAATCAGATTTCTCTGCATGCATTTCCGGCGACACTGGAAATAAGTAAGCAGCATCGCCGCAAGACACAGCAAAAGACCTTTGGAGCGATGCTGAAACCATATTCTTCATCTGCTAGATGATATATGTTCATATGTTCAGGTGGAGTGGTGTGATATTTTTTTTAAAAACATTGCGGCATGCAGAGTTTTACATCATGTTTATGTCGCGTCTTTTTCTGTGAATTGTGAGTCTAAGCTTTGTTCACACAAGAGTTCTTCTGTGGCTGGTTGTAAAGCAGAAATCTGATTACTGCCCGTCTCATGCAGACCTGGAATTTCACATTATCCGATTACTCAAGTGCATGTTGATTGGATGACTGTGAAAATCTGATTTTCTGAAGTTATCAGATTATTAAGTGCTTGTAAACGCACTCACTATTATTCAATTAATCTGTGAGTGGTCATAATGTATAGGGCTCCTCAGTGTACAAGCTATGTGTGCACAATCAAACAACTGCACTAGTAATTGGGGCATCTTAAAATAGCTGAATTCACTAATGAAAAGGGGAGCCTACACGCTTTGGAACATATAGTGTAGTAGTATCAGTAGAAGAGTGTCAGTCAGAGAGAAGTAAGAGCAGACCTGGTCAATCCACAGCTTGCCCACGATGATGTTGTGCACAGTGGACGTGACCTTTCGCCATACATAGTGGTTCCCACTTGCATGGAACTGCAGGTGGATGGCACCTAAAAAGAGAATGAGTGAGAAAGAGAGAGAGAGAGAGAGAAAGAGAGTGAGGAAAAAGATTGTGAGAGAGACAGAGAGTTCAGTTCATCTCTTCAGAAATTAATGCAAAAGTTTAAACACTGAGTCAAATTACATATTTTGTTGATTCCCTAAACGCTTCTAAAATATTTTCTGAATTTAACATACTGGAGAAAAACATTAAGCATAAAATGTGGCACGTGCAAAAGCAAATAAATAGAAATTGAGTACTAGAAGTTTCAGAAAATGCCATCTTTTGATAAGTTTCCCGTGGAGGATGTGTTCATTTCTTTCACTTAGAAAACCAACAAAACATGTTCAAAACTATGCATACAACAAAACATGTATCTCAGAAATAAGCTCAAAGTGATTTAATTTTAAGTCATTTTTCAGCATTTCTATTGGTTCATTCATCCATTTTTTTTAGAAAATGCAAATTACAGCTGCTGTATTCAAATGACATTGAAAACATTAATGAATAAAATGATAATAAAAAAGTCATTTTTTTATCTCCATTTTTGTCGTTTTCCAGTTTTTTACATAATTTGAAAATTCCTTTATATTGTGTCAATGGTGGATTCAGGTGTTTCATGGTGGACGGGCCAAAAGAAACAGCCCAAAATTGCTTAGAAATATGCCTGGTTCCTTTGACTTACATTAAAAGTAAAGTAGGTTTTTTCCTTCTTCTGTATAGTTACCATTTTGGAGATACAAGGTTTTGATCCGACAACAGTGATATATATATATATATATATATATATATATATATATATATATATATATATATCAGGCGTAACATTATGACCACCTCCTTGTTTCTACGCTCACTGCCCATTTTTATCAGCTCCACTTACTGTATAGCTGCACTTTGTAGTTCTACAGTTACAGACTGTAGTCCATCTGTGACCCCCTTTCACCCTGTTCTTCAGTGGTCAGGACACCCATGGACCCTCACAGAGCAGGTACTTTTGGGGTGGTGGGTCATTCTCAGCACTGCAGTAACACTGATGTGTGGTGGTGGTGTTAGTGTGTGTTGCGCTGGTCTGAGTGGATCAGACACAGCAGTGCTGCTGGAGTTTTTAAACACCTCAGTGTCACTGCTGGACTGAGAATAGTCCACCAACCAAGAATATCCAGCCAACAGCGTCCTGTGACCGCTGATGAAGGACTAGAGGATGACCAACACAAACTGTGCAGCAGCAGATGAGCTGTCGTCTCTGACTTTACATCTACAAGGTGGACCGACAAGGTAGGAGTGTCTAATAGAGTGGACAGTGAGTGGACATGGTGTTTAAAAACTGCAGCAGCACTGCTGTGTCTGATCCACTCAGACCAGAGCGACATCCATTAACACACCACCACCACGTCAGTGTTACTGCAGTGCTGAGAATGATCCACCACCCAAATAGTACCTGCTCTGTGAGGGTCCATGGGGGTCCTGACCACTGAAGAACAGGGTAACAAAGTATCAGAGAAACAGATGGACTACAGTCTGTAACTGTAGAACTACAAAGTGCAGCTATACAGTAAGTGGAGCTGATAAAAATGGGCAGTGAGCGTAGAAACAAGGAGGTGGTCATAATGTTATGCCTGATTGGTGTATAAGCATAAAATATGCAAAGTGGTTAGAGGAGCATTCAGGCCCTATAAAGATTATATAATTATGGAATTATGACTAAAGTAAACAGAAAAAGACGTATCTAGAAAATATGAATGCATAATAATTATTATTATGTGTGTTAGGGGCAGCTGAACTCTTACCCAGCGGCATAATGGACAGGTATTTGCCACGGAACTTGCTGGCAATGGTGATTTCCTGCCACAGGGTCCAGCCTCGCTGTGACATTACATGATGGGCAGCAGCTGGAGGATGATGACTTACCTGGAGACAATAAGCAAAGTGTCCGCTTATAAAATAAATATAAAAGCCTAATAATATCACATTAACCGCATATATACATTATGACCACATGATGCTTCAAAAAACCCACCTGTTCACATAGTGACCGGTAGCCAAACTCCTCTAGCCGGTCGAGCTCGTATGTCTCCCCCAGCAGAGGGTTGAAGGGTTTGGCTGTGCGGTGGACGGTGGTGGAGTAGGAGGAGACGGAGAACGCCGCGACCAAACACATCTGCTCCAGAGAATTCTCACAGCGAGCAGCTTTATCCAACAACTCACTGTACTCCAAATCCTCCGTCAACCGCTGCAGCATCGACAGAGGCTCATTAAAATTCACCTGAGAGAGAGAGAGAGAGAGAGAGAGAGAGAGAAGTGAGAGAGAAAGATTCAAGGTGTGAGAGCATAGGGAGTGAGAGAGTGAGAAGAAGGGAAGAGGAAGACAGAGGAGAAAGAAGAAGAGGGAGAGAAAGAGAGAGTGAGAGAGTGAGAGAGAGAGAAGTGAGAGAGAAAGATTCAGGGTGTGAGAGCATAGGGAGTGAGAGAGTGAGAAGAAGGGAAGAGGAAGACAGAGGAGAAAGAAGAAGAGGGAGAGAAAGAGAGAGTGAGAGAGTGAGAGAGAGACAGTGGAGAAAAGTAGATAAATGGCGGGAGAGAGGAGAGAGAGGGAGGGAGAGGGAAAGAGAGAAGAGAAAGAAAAAAGGAGAGGGTGACAGAGAGAGATGGTGGACAGAGGAAGGAAAAAAAAGAGAAAAAGAGAAATGGTGGGAGAGAGGAAGGGAGGGACAGAGTAGTAGCAGGACAGCAGAGAAAGAAAGAAAGAAAGAAAGAAACACACAAGGAAAGGAAGGAAGGAAGGAAGGAAGGAAGAAACAAACAAACACACAAGGAAAGGAAGGAAGGAAGGAAGAAAGGAAGGAAGGAAGGAAGAAAGAAAGGAAGGATGGAAGGAAGAAAGAAACAAACAAGCACACAAAGGAAGGAAAGAAGGAAGGAAGAATAAAACAAACACACAAGAAAAGGAAGGAAGAAAGAAAGAAAGAAAGGAAGGAAGGAAGGAAGGAAGGAAGGAAGAAAGGAAAGAAGGAAGGAAGGAACGATGGAAGGAAGAAAGAAAGAAAGAAACAAACACACAAAGGAAGGGAAGAAGGAAGGAAGAAAGAAAGAAAGAAAGAGAAAGAAAGGAAGGAAGGAAGAAAGGAAAGAAAGGTCCGTTAGTGTTATATCCACACCTGTGAATTCCCCTCTTGGCCACTAGAGGCCGCTGTTATCTGACTATTAAAGTCTCTGAAACGCCTGTTTACTGTCTAATCCTGTCCAGAGTTTCTGGTGATCTACGGGCATTTATATTCTCATACTGTGCCTTAACTGTATATTACACAATAATTTTAACTGGCTTTGAACATATAATATGTAGCATATTCACAAGTGCCAAAGTTGAGTACATTCTCAAAAATGTAATGAACTAACGAACGAACGAATGAATGAATGAATGAATGAATGAATGAATGAATGAACGAATGTAACATAATAATATAATGCCTTACACTATGAGTGTTTAGTGTACAGTTGGAACACAGCATCAACTTTCCCCCTCAGTCACTATAAGGTCTTGCATGTATTTTTCTTTGCTTCTCTGATTTTTCTTCTGTGTACTGTTAAACTATAACCATGGACTAGAGGGGCATAAAGCCCTCAGCACTGGGCTGTGGAGCAGTGGAGCTGTAGTCTCTGGAGTGATGGAGATCCATCCAATACCTTTGGAATGAGTTGGAGTGATCCAGAACTGACCATCCAAGATCAGTACCTGACCTCACTAATGCTCTTGTGACCGAATACAATCAAATCCTCACAGCAGTGTTCCAACATCTAGTACAAAGCCTTGCCAGAAGAGCAGAGGCTGTTAATGCAGCAAACAGGGACAAATGCCCTATTATCACCCTTGATTTCAGAAGAAACAGCAGCTGTCTACAAACTTTTGGACACAATGTGTATTTTCTTTTCTAGATATTCTCTGGTCAGTCGTACAGACAGAGCCATGCTGCTGTTCCTCACTGTAAGCGGGCAGTGAAAGTGCACTGGGACACTCACAGGCATGGGGATTTTGGAGAGCTCTTTGCCGATGCAGTTCTTCATGATGCTCCACAGGTTCAGGGAGTAGTTGGGTTTGTCTGGGATTCGGGTTCGCCTCTTCCTGCGTGGCTGAACCTCCCTCCCGGACAGATCATTATAGCTTGGAGATGACTGAGAGAGATGCAGACAGATGGAGGGAGAGATATTTTAACTTTAAAAGGGAATTCAAACATTTTTTTGCTGCATATTTAGACAAAGTCGATCAGAGCGATCTGAAGTGAAATGCTCTGTTCTAGAGGAACGCAGTGTCTGAATTGTTCTCAGTGGTGGTGATGGGAACCAGGTGTCTGAAGAGATCACACAGCTCCCTCACAGACAGCTTTTATATGAAAAATGATAGTTTTGGAAAAAGGTTTAAGACTAAAACATCATTTTTTAAACAAATTCATGCCAGAGAGGTACTTGTAGGGCATTGTAAGGACAAAAGTTAACAAAGAAATTTTATTTTTCAGAGTTATCTCACCTTCTACTTTACCAAATAGCTACATTATATACAAAAACTTTATTTGCAGAGTTTCTGCGATGAACCATTTCACACCAAACCACTCTGAATGACTTTGTTTACATCTTATTGATAAGATAAGAAAACTTTATTGTCCTTTAAATTTGCATAAAATGCAAATTTGTCTTTGCCAATCTGGCACATAAATACACAGATAAAGACTCAAAACACTAACAGCAACAATGCACATGAACGACGTAGGGGGTTATTTATCATATCCTTGAGTGGACTGAGCTCCTCTTTAAGATGTCTTTAAAGTAAAACTCTAGCATTTTAACCTAATCTGCAGCTTACGGTCAATAAGCATGGACAGTAATTTCAGTGCATTCCCCTTTACTCATGAAATACAATGGAAACCAGTAAAACTGAAACATATTTCCAACAGAAGCTGTTGCTGAATTCAGTCAGTAAACATTTATGAGTGTGGCTTAATGAATACATAAAGTAAAATACATTCCAAAACCTGAATATATCTCTATATCCATTTGTAACAATTTTGGCTAAAATGAATTTTTGAAAAGAATTACAGTTGATGTATAATGGAAAACATATTTTGGCATCTCTAATAAATATGGTATTACTCATAATATGGCATTATTAGAAGTGTAAAGCTCACTTCACTTGTTGCCGGACCTGCCCCCTTGTTTCCAGACCCTGCTCTCAATTGTACCACCTGTGTTCATCACCTGTGTCTTATTAACCCTCATTATCTCTGTATTTAAGTCCTGTGTTTTTCCCTAGTTGTTTGCTGGTCTTTGTAGTGTATCGTGTCGATTGATGTTTGTTCTTCTGACTTCCGTTGTGTGTTAAGTCTGCGTTTCTGTCGTCAGGTCTGTTCCCCGATCTCTCTGTGTTGGCTCTCTGACCCTGAACCGTTTTGACCCTGATGAATCTCGCTTCTCTCAGCACATGCGTCCACCTCATCATCGCTCCCCGGCGTTACAAGTGTGAACAGGGTGCCTTATTGCAACACCTTTATTGTTAGACTGCAGCGCCTGGAGTTGCAGATTTTTGTTATACAGTCATGTATGAGAAACGTTCATTCGCAGGATTCAGTTCAGTGGCTTATACAGACAGAGAGGCACAGAGAAACAGAGAGAGAGGGAAAAGAAAAGGATACCATCTATGCATCACCGCCAATTAGCAGTTAGAAGAAACTGAGGAAAATCTTCTCTTTAATGAGGAGGTGTCAGAAAATGGTCAATTTAGATGAAAAACGTTGAACTGAAGCACTGGACTGCAGCATGTAAAAGGCCTTAAGGGCAGGAAACTCGGATGAGTTACAAACTGACTCAGAGAGAGAGAGAGAGAGAGAGAGAGAGAGAGAGAGAGAGAGAGAGAGAGAGAGAGAGAGAGAGAGAGAGAGAGAGAGAGAGAGAGCAGCTGTCTGTAAGCTAATTAAGAGCGAAAATGACACAGGACCTGTGTGTCAGTAGCACCACAGGGAGTTACTGGACATGCACATACACACTGTGTGTTTGTGTGGGTGTTAGTGTTTATGCAGTGCCAATGTCGTTTAATTTCTGTGCTGTTCAAAGAATATATTGTCCATTTTATCAGCTCCACTTACTGTATAGCAGCACTTTGTAGTTCTACAGTTACAGACTGTAGTCCATCTGTTTCTCTGATAATTTGTTACCCCCTTTTACCCTGTTCTTCAGTGGTCAGGACCCCCAAGGACCCTCACAGAGCATTGTTACCACAGTAACACTAATGTGGTGGCAGTGTGTTAGTGTGTGTTGTGCTGGTCTGAGTGGATCACACACAGCAGTGCTGCTGAAGTTGCCACCTTGCTTACACGTTAGCCTGACACGCAAAGAAACTACAGTCAATCTATCCTAACAGTGTGCTACATACATGCAGCTACAACCCCAATTCCAATGAAGTTGGGATGGTGTGTAAAACAAATAAAAACAGAATACGAAGATTTGCAAATCCTTTTGAACCTGTATTCAATTGAATACACTACAAAGACAAGATATTTAATGTTCAAAAGATAAACTTTATTGTTTTTTTTGCAAATATTCACTCATTTTGAATTTGATGCCTGCAACACATTCCAAAGAAGTTGGGACAGGGGCAACAAAAGACTGGGAAAGTTGAGGAATGCTCAAAAAACACCTGTTTGGAACATTCCACAGGTGAACAGGTTAATTGGAAATAGGTGAGTGTCATGATTGGGTATAAAGGGAGCGTCCCTGAAAGGCTCAGTCGTTCACAAGCAAGGACGGGCGAGGGTCACCACTTTGTGAACAACTGCGTGAGCAAATAGTCCAACAGTTTAAGAACAACGTTTCTCAACGTGCAATTGCAAGGAATTTAGGGGTTTCATCGTCTACAGTCCATAATATCATCAAAAGATTCAGAGAATCTGGAGAAATCTCTGCAAGTAAGCGGCAAGGCAGAAAACCAACATTGAAAGAGGAAAAGGGCTGTCCGGATTGTTATCAGCACAAAGTTCAAAAGCCAGCATCTCTGATGGTGTGGGGGGTGTTAGTGCCCATGGCAGGGGTAACTTGCACATCTGTGAAGGCACCATTAATGCTGAAAGGTACATCCAGGTTTTGGAGCAACATCTGCTGCCATCTAAGCAGCGTCTTTTTCAGGGACGTCCTGCTTATTTCAGCAAGACGACGAATTCAATTGAATATACGTTGAAAAGGATTTGCAAATCATCGTATTCTGTTTTTATTTATGTTTTACACAACGTCCCAACTTCATTGGAATTGGGGTTGTAAAATAAACACAGACTTCTGGGTGCTGCAGTTACTCATTAGGCTAAATGGAATTTCTGCCAATGTTGTGTAAAACCTGTCTAAACTAGCAATTCTAGATAAGAAAATATTTGTGGGCAGAACACAGAAAAGTGGAAAGCCTCTCAGATCAGAAATCAAGAGAAAATGTGACACTTACATGGTCCTCCAGGTTCCAGTCACTGGGCTGCCCACCACTGGCACCACTTTGATTACTCTGAGAACGCCTGCAATCACACACACACACACACACACACACGCACACACACACACACACACACACACACACACACACACGTTACTATTTTTATGAATGGTTTCCATGTACCCATATTTCACTGTACCAAAATGCTACAATGTTTAAGCTGAACGCTAAACTTAACTAAAGCAAATGTTTGCCTACCTGGTGTTTTTCCACAGAGTGAACTCAATGTCTCATGTAATAACAGCAGTGATAAAAAATAGATTATGGTGATGATGATGATGATGATTATTATTATTGATATTTATTAATAATTCTATTTACATTGCACTTTTCTTAAATCTAAGGTCAATAGTACAATAGTACAGTGTGTGAGATTGTGTGTGTTTGCATGTAATAATAATAATAATATTCTTGTATAATACAGTAAGTGTGTGTGTGTGTGTGTGTGTGTGAGAGACTCTAACCTGTGCTGTGAGGGATCAGCGGCGGTCACTGTGATGAATGCAGGTGAATCCTCCATGGCGTCAAAATATTCTGTATCTTCATCTTCATCACTCGCTTCTTCTTTTCGGGGCCTCTCACTCACTCCTGGGGAGAACACACAGTTCAAACACTGAGCACACACACACATAAACACTACTCAACACTCCAGCACTAACACTACTCACTAATACTACAGCACTACTCAACACTCCAGCACTAACACTACTCACTAATACTACAGCACTACTCAACACTCCAGCACTAACACTACTCACTAATACTACAGCACTACTCAACACTCCAGCAGCAACACTACTCACTAATACTACAGCACTACTCAACACTCCAGCACCAACACTACTCACTAATACTACAGCACTACTCAACACTCCAGCACTAACACTACTCACTAATACTACAGCACTACTCAACACTCCAGCACTAACACTACTCACTAATACTACAGCACTACTCAACACTCCAGCACCAACACTACTCACTAATACTACAGCACTACCCAACACTCCAGCACCAACACTACTCACTAATACTACAGCACTACCCAACACTCCAGCACCAACACTACTCACTAATACTACAGCACTACTCAACACTCCAGCAGCAACACTACTCACTAATACTACAGCACTACTCAACACTCCAGCACTAACACTACTCACTAATACTACAGCACTACTCAACACTCCAGCAGCAACACTACTCACTAATACTACAGCACTACTCAACACTCCAGCACTAACACTACTCACTAATACTACAGCACTACTCAACACTCCAGCACTAACACTACTCACTAATACTACAGCACTACTCAACACTCCAGCAGCAACACTACTCACTAATACTACAGCACTACTCAACACTCCAGCACTAACACTACTCACTAATACTACAGCACTACTCAACACTCCAGCACTAACACTACTCACTAATACTACAGCACTACTCAACACTCCAGCAGCAACACTACTCACTAATACTACAGCACTACTCAACACTCCAGCACTAACACTACTCACTAATACTACAGCACTACTCAACACTCCAGCAGCAACACTACTCACTAATACTACAGCACTACTCAACACTCCAGCACTAACACTACTCACTAATACTACAGCACTACTCAACACTCCAGCACTAACACTACTCACTAATACTACAGCACTACCCAACACTCCAGCACCAACACTACTCACTAATACTACAGCACTACTCAACACTCCAGCACCAACACTACTCACTAATACTACAGCACTACTTAACACTCCAGCAGCAACATTACTCACTAATACTACAGCACTACCCAACACTCCAGCACCAACACTACTCACTAATACTACAGCACTACCCAACATTCCAGCACCAACACTACTCACTAATACTACAGCACTACTCAACACTCCAGCACCAACACTACTCACTAATACTACAGCACTACTTAACACTCCAGCACCAACACTACTCACTAATACTACAGCACTACTCAACACTCCAACACCAACACAACACACTAATACTACAGCACTACTCAACACTCCAGCAGCAACATTACTCACTAATACTACAGCACTACTCAACACTCCAGCACCAACACTACTCACTAATACTACAGCACTAATCAACACTCCAACACCAACACAACACACTAATACTACAGCACTACTCAACACTCCAGCACCAACACTACTCACTAATACTACAGCACTACTCAACACTCCAGCACCAACACTACTCACTAATACTACAGCACTACTCAACATTCCAGCACCAACACTACTCACTAATACTACAGCACTACTCACTAATACTACAGCACTACTCAACACTCCAGCACCAACACTACTCACTAATACTACAGCACTACTTAACACTCCAGCAGCAACATTACTCACTAATACTACAGCACTACCCAACACTCCAGCACCAACACTACTCACTAATACTACAGCACTACCCAACACTCCAGCACCAACACTACTCACTAATACTACAGCACTACTCAACACTCCAGCACCAACACTACTCACTAATACTACAGCACTACTTAACACTCCAGCACCAACACTACTCACTAATACTACAGCACTACTCAACACTCCAACACCAACACAACACACTAATACTACAGCACTACTCAACACTCCAGCAGCAACATTACTCACTAATACTACAGCACTACTCAACACTCCAGCACCAACACTACTCACTAATACTACAGCACTACTCAACACTCCAACACCAACACAACACACTAATACTACAGCACTACTCAACACTCCAGCACCAACACTACTCACTAATACTACAGCACTACTCAACACTCCAGCACCAACACTACTCACTAATACTACAGCACTACTCAACATTCCAGCACCAACACTACTCACTAATACTACAGCACTACTCACTAATACTACAGCACTACTCAACACTCCAGCACCAACACTACTCACTAATACTACAGCACTACTCAACACTCCAGCACCAACACTACTCACTAATACTACAACACTACTCAACATTCCAGCACTAACACTACTCACTAATACTACAACACTACTCAACATTCCAACACTACTCACTAATACTACAACACTACTCAACATTCCAACACTACTCACTAATACTACAATACTACTCAACATTCCAACACTACTCACTAATACTACAACACTACTCAACATTCCAACACCAACACTACTCACTAATACTACAACACTACTCACTACTCACTAATACGACAACACTACTCACTACTCACTAATACTACAACACTACTCACTACTCACTAATACTACAACACTACTCACTAATACTACAACACTACTCACTACTCACTAATACTACAACACTACTCACTAATACTACAACACTACTCACTACTCACTAATACTACAACACTACTCACTAATACTACGACAATACTCAACATTCCAACACCAACACTACTCACTAATACTACAACACTACTCACTAATACTACAACACTACTCACTACTCACTAATACTACAACACTACTCACTAATACTACAACACTACTCACTAATACTACGACAATACTCAACATTCCAACACCAACACTACTCACTAATACTACAACACTACTCACTAATACTACAACAATACTCAACACTCCAACATTGCATTACTCAAAGAAACATTAACACCCACACACTCATTATCAGTGGTGGACGAAGTACACAAATCATGTACTTGATTGTAGTTTCAGTTTCAGATTTATTTACATCTTAGTTCCAAGTTTAAGTTGAATAAAAACTGGCTTTAAACTCAGGATCACAGATGAGCTCCTTTACTATGTTGATCTGTAGGCGTCTGTTCATAAACATAAACCAGCCCAAACTAATTTACTATAAAATGAAATGGTGTTTGTAGAAATTCAGAAAAAAGCCGCGTCAGTCTCGACTGCATATGTGGACATATTTCTATATTGTGCTCTATTTACACAAAGTTAGGTTAGTTCATCATTTATGTTGAACAGACTCTCCCAAAGTTTTACGCTGCTGCTCTGATGTTGAACCGTGTGCTGCACTGGGTCGGTATGACCAACAGGTCAAAACCAGCTCTAAACAAAGTGACCGCTGGGCCCTGATTGGTGCTCTGGCTTTGCGCTTCTTTCGTTTTGACATGTTACGTTTTTATACACACAGAAACCAAAAGGAACGACAGATTTCTCAAAATGTAGGAGGAAAAAGTCGGATATTAGACTCTGAAATGTAGTGGAGTGAAAGGAAAAAGTGACCTAAAATGGAAATATTTCAGTGAAATACAGATACACAAAAAAACTACTTAAGTACAGTAACTAATTACATTTACTTAGTTACTGTCCACCTCTGCTTATTATCATAGTACAATGTTCTTGTGTGACAAATGTCCTGTCCATGTTCTTACACTATCCTTTACATTTACATTTACAGCATTTAGCAGACGCTCTTATCCAGAGCAACTTACAAGAAGTGCTTTGTCTATCTAGAGAAAGTATCTTAGCTAGTTGCCAATAACTTAGAGAAAAAGACAGTCCTGAGCTCAGATACTGCTAGAAACAAAAAGTCACTGCCACTGTCCACGGTGTGGATAAACTGTCACAACCCGATTATAGACACCGTCAATTGAGATTATACACACTGTCAACCGTCGCGTCCAACTGAGCTCCCGACCTGAAAAACTGCTTCAGATTGAGACAATTTGTCACAAATTTGGTTAAAATTGGACAAAACCTGTGTAGTGTACGCCCAGCCTTGCAGATAAAGCACTAAAACATGCACTTCTGGATATCTCCAACCCTGTAAATAGAAACTCGTGAGTGAAGAGAGTACTTTTCATCTGTAAAAAAGAGAAAGAGAGATGTAGAGACAGAAAGAGCAAAAAGAGGAGTGTAACACACTCTGCCCTGCTGTGCTACTGCTGGCTCAGCTCACCAGTGTGTGTGGTGGGTGTGTCTGGCGTGTTGGTGGAGTGTGTAGGGGCCTCTCTCCACGCTCTCTCCAGGCTGTTGTGCTGTTTAGCCAGCTGTTCGATGGTTTCCTCCAGGTGAGTGCGCTGTTCCCTCTCATGCTGTAGGACCCGCTGCCATCTGCGACTGTGGCTCTCCGCCAGCTCCAGGAAGTCACGGCATGCCTGCAGGGAGAGGGCGGATAGGGATGCGATCAACGATTATTTCAACAATCGATTAATCTATCGAATGATGTTTGACTAATGCACTAATTGAACCGACATGTCCTCTGCAGTTTCTTCTCATTTAGCGCCATAACAGGGGGCAATTGGTCTGTTTGTGCAATAAGTGAGCTCTTCTCCCTGTACACTTCCTGCACTACAGGGAAAATCTGAATATCGCTTTAGTATCCATGTGTCAAACACAAGGCTTGTGGGCCAAGTCAGGCCCGTGACACCGTCCTATTCGGCCCAAGAAATTATTTTAATTTTCTGTTCTGTTCATTTCACCCTAAGATGCACTACAGTTACCAGCATGCACTTTCCCCCAACAACAAGCTTGGGCCAAATGAGAAGAAGCCTTGGTATCCGGTTCAAGCAAATACACAGTTTTCATTTTTTATTTAGAATTATTTTTGAATATGTTTTCAATGTCTATTTTGCTGTTGCAATTTCAGAATATTTTGAATAAATAATGGTCTGTTTTCTGTCATGACAAAATGTTAAATATAATAATAATAATATTATTCAGAATATTTTGAATAAACAATGGTCCGTTCGAATCAAGGCAAAATCGTAAATTTAATAATAATATATAAATGAAATAAAAACACAACTGGCCCATGGATTTGCTGAGATTTTTTAATATGGTTAAGTTAATATGGTTAACCTTTTTAGTGGTTGAGTTTGACACCCTGAATTTGGTGTATTCTCTGATCTCAGATCAGTTTTAGAGTAATTAATGTTTAACAAATGTATTCATTTTTTTTTGTTTCACTTCTTTTACGTCTCTTTTTTTTAGATATAAAGCACATGGACATGTTTTCCACTCACTCATTATTTAAAGAGAAAAAACAGTCGTGAACCCACACCAGCAGGACCTATTTCCATTAAATCAGTTAATACTACAACAAGCTAAAAATACGTCAGTGGTCTGTGTGTGTGTGTGTGTGTGTAGAGGGGGAGGGGGTGGGGTGCTTGCAGGGGGTGCGGGGGCTTGGTAGGGAAATTATACATTATTTTTAACAAGAAACTATTGTGACAATCTTATTGCCCAGGCCTAACTTCATGCAAGAATAGAAAAGTTAAAGCCTAAAAAAAATGCCAATACTACAAAATTAGTTATTTAAGAATGGAATGGATCTATTAATGGATGAGGGTCACTACTGTCCTCCTAACATCTCTCCTTAAAGTTCAAAGCACAATGTACTACTCTTTAGAATGACACCTTCCTTCAGGTCACACACATACAGTTTCCCTTCCTCTCACTAAATGACAACAGGGCTTTCTTTCTCATCCCAACGGGAAAGAAACTACATTAGTGTTCATTTAGCTAAATCATGCACTGTTGATTTAACCAGAGGAGCTTTACATTCCAAGGATCCATGATGACTAACTACAGCAGAACTTTCTGTGATTCAGGCAAAAGCAGAAGTGAAAGCATGGTGCATTTGATGACTGGGATACATGCATGTGTGCGACATGCACGATGTCCATATTTTCAAGTTTCAGAACAGAGTTAAGGTGTATAACTTGAGTTAGTGCAGAGTTAGCAAGTAGTACTGAGAGGTTACTCTGGGTCATACAGACTAATCACCCACACACACACAGATTCACTACCCTGGCTGAGGAAGTGGGGTTACTATGGGTCATGGTAAACCAATACATGCAAAAATATGACACGCATACACATATAAAGTTGAGCAATCTGGCCACAGTCGAGAGGTTACTCTGGGTCATAGATGCATCACAAACAGCAGTTCAGCATCACGCCTCAACTGTTCTGATGGATGCTGTTTAAACACCAAAGAACATATACACCAATCAGGCTTGACATTATATGTTTCTGCGCTCACTGTCCATCTTATCAGCTCCACTTACTGTATAGCTGCACTTTGTAGTTCTACAGTTACAGACTGTAGTCCATCTGTTTCTCTGATACTCTGTTACCCTGTTCTTCAGTGGTCAGGACCCCCATGGACCCTCACAGAGCAGGTACTATTTGGGTGGTGGATCATTCTCAGCACTGCAGTAACACTGACGTGATGGTGGTATGTTAGTGTGTGTTGCGCTGGTCTGAGTGGATCAGACGCAGCAGCGCTGCTGGAGTTTTTAAACACCTCAGTGTCACTGCTGGACCGAGAATAGTCCATCAACCAAAAATATCCAGCCAACAGTGTTCTGTGGGCAGCGTCCTGTGGGCGGCGCCCTGTAACCACTGATGAAGGACTGGAGGATGGCCAACACTAACCATGAGCTGCTGTCTCTGACTTTACATCTACAAGGTGGACCAACAATGCAACAGAGCGGACAGTGAGTGGACACAGTGTTTAAAAACTAAAGCAGCACTGCTGTGTCTGATCCACTCGTACCAGCACACACACTAACACACCACCACCACGTGAGTGTTACTGCAGTGCTGAGAATGATCCACCACCCAAATAGTACCTGCTCTGTGAGGGTCCATGGGGGTCCTGACCACTGAAGAACAGGGTAAAAAGGGGGTAACAAAGTATCAGAGAAACAGATGGACTACAGTCTGCAAATACAGTAAAAAATGTAAAAAGTAATACTTTCTTAAAAAGACGTTAACATACAGACAATGTAAGGAGCGACAAACGATGTCAAAAAACTGGAAAAACAACAAAAATGGAGATACGAAAAAAAATTTTTCTTCCGACAGCAGCGATATGTAAAATCATAATGTATTTACAGTAATATTAGTGTTTTTCTTAGCAAATAAACACTTACTCTCCAGAAAAACAGCTCTGAAATATCATTTTCTCAGGCGTCTAAAACATTTGCAGTATACTATAGTACTATATATCCTACATCCATTGTCTGGCACGCAGATTAGCTAGTAACTGATCACTGAAAGAATTTTACTACCATTCAATTCTTGATAACTTTTCATTAACTAATATTACACAGTATCTAATAATGTAAACACTGTTCAAAATACTGTAATGAGACAGAGGACACACTCACCGAAACTCCTACGAATGACCTAAGCTCATCTAAAGTCCTATATAAGCAGCCCGGCAGTGTTTCTCCAGCAGCTGAAATGTGAGCAGCACGTGAGAGCTTCAGTGAAACTGAAACTTCATCATCTCAAACGCAAGAGCTTCCACATTTTACTGCTGAGAACTCCAAACAGGCCCCAGACGGCTCGTGATCTCACAACATGCGAGGGAAATGTGCGCGCATGAATTCTTGCGGTGGCTATTTTAGTACATTCATTGGAATCATTGCTTTAGGCTGTGCTTTTTAGTGTAAATGCAAGACAAACAGCTATTAATTGATTTCATTGAGCTACACTCTTCATAAAAAAGGTTCTTTAAGAGTTCTTTAGTAAAGGGAGAGGTTGTATTCAGAACAATGAGTTCTATATAGAACAATTTCATGCTTACATGGTTCTTTGTATAGTCAAATGGTCCTTCAGATTGAAGGATGTCCTTTATATGATTCCGTATTGCACCAAAAAAAGGTTCTTCTATTGCGCCAAGCGTGACATCAAGCTATTTTTCACTCAGCTACTTTAGCTTCATGCAAAACTGAAGAAACAGTTCCTTAGGCTGCACAGACCTTAAGCGAACTGATAAATAAAGGTGTTCTTGACCAACCCATGCTCTGCCCACAACCCCCACATAGAAAGGACCCTGGTTGCCCATCCGGGGGAGGTGAAACCAGGCCCTTCTTGCTGTGAGGCGACAACGCTAACCACCAATATTAATACATCAAATTTTACCATTCATATATTTGGTATTACCTCTCCTTGGATCACCACCTTATCGTGGTGGAGGGGTTTGCGTGCTTGAATGATCTTAGGAGCTATGTTGTCTGGAGCAAAAGCTCCTGGTAGGGTCTCCCATGGCAAACTGGTCCTAGGTGACAGGTCAGACAAAGTGTGATCCATAATAACCCCTATGAAGACACAAAAGCAGGACTTGTGTACCCTGCCCGGAACAGGGTTACCAGGGCCCCACCCTGGAGCCAGGCCTGGGGGAGGGGCTCGCCAGCGAGCGTCTGGTGGCCGGGCATTTACTCATGGTGCCCGGCCGGGCCCAGCCCGAAGGAGTTACATGAGTCCCCCCTCCCATCGACCCACCACCAATGGGAGGGGCAGTAGTAGGGGTTCGGTGCGTTGTGGATCGGGCAGTGTCCAAAGGCGTGGGCCTTGGCGTTCTGATCCTCAGTTGCTGAAATTGGCTTTTGGAACTTGGAACGTTACCTCACTGGCGGGGAAAGAGCCTGAGTTGGTGCGCGAGGTTGAGAGATACCGGCTAGATATAGTCGGGCTCACCTCAACACACAGCTTGGGATCTGGGTCCAATCTCCTTGAGAGGGGCTGGACTTTATTCTTTTCTGGAGTTGCCCATGGTGAGAGGCGGCGGGCAGGTGTGGGCTTTCTCATAGCCCCTCGACTCGGTGCCTGTATGTTGGGGTTTTCTCCGGTGGACGAGAGGGTAGCTTCCCTACGCCTTCGGGTTGGGGAACGGGTCCTGACTGTTGTCTGTGCTTATGCACCGAACAGCAGTTCAGAGTACCCAGCCTTCTTAGAGTCCTTGGGAAGGGTGCTTGAAGGTGCTCCTCCTGGAGACTCTATTGTCCTACTGGGGGACTTCAATGCTCACGTGGGCAATGACAGTGAGACCTGGAGGGGTGTGATTGGGAGGAATGGCCTCTCTGATCTGAACCCGAGTGGTGTTCAGTTTTTGGACTTCTGCGCAAACCACAGTTTGTCCATCACGAACACCATGTTTGAACACAAGGATGTCCATAAGTGCACATGGCACCAGGACACCCTAGGCCGCAGTTCAATGATTGACTTTGTAGTCGTGTCATCGGACTTGCGGCCATGTGTTTTGGACACTCGGGTAAAGAGAGGAGCTGAGCTGTCAACTGATCACCACCTGGTGGTGAGTTGGATCAGGTGGTGGGGGAAGATGCCGGTCAGACCAGGCAAGCCCAAACGTATAGTGAGGGTTTGCTGGGAACGTCTAGCAGAAGAACCTGTCAGATTGATCTTCAACTCACACCTCCGTCAGAACTTTGACCAGATATCAGGGGAGGTGGGGGACATTGACTCAGAATGGGCCATGTTCCGTTCCTCCATTGCTGAAGCGGCTGACTGTAGCTGTGGCCGTAAGGTAGTTGGTGCCTGTCGGGGCGGTAATCCTCGAACCCGGTGGTGGACACCCCAGGTGAGAGATGCCATCAAGCTGAAGAAGGAGTCCTACCGGGCATGGTTGGCCTGTGGGACACCAGAGGCAGCTGGCAGGTATCGACAGGCCAAGCGATCTGCGGCTTCAGTTGTCGCCAAGGCAAAAACCCGTGTATGGGAGGAGTTTGGTGAGGCCTTGGAAAGTGACTTTAAGTCGGCTCCGAAAAGATTCTGGCAAACCGTCAGGCGACTCAGAAGGGGAAAGCAGTGTGCCACTAGCACTGTATATAGTGGAGATGGTGTGCTGCTGACTTCGACTGAAGACGTCATTGGGCGGTGGAAGGAGTACTTTGAGGACCTTCTCAATCCCACCGACACGTTCTCCAGTGAGGAGGCTGAGTCTGGGGACATGGGAATAGGCTTGTCCATTACTGAGGCCGAAGTCGCTAAGGTAGTTAAGAAGCTCCTTGGTGGCAAGGCTCCAGGGGTGGATGAGATCCGCCCTGAGTTCCTCAAGGCTCTGGATGTTGTGGGGCTGTCTTGGCTGACACGCCTTTTCAACATTGCGTGGACATCGGGGGCGGTGCCAGTGGATTGGCAGACTGGGGTGGTGGTGCCTCTTTTTAAAAAAGGGGACCGGAGGGTGTGTTCCAACTACAGGGGAATCACACTCCTCAGCCTCCCTGGCAAGGTCTATGCAGGGGTACTGGAGAAGAGAGTCCGGCTTATAGTCGAACCTCGGATCCAGGAGGAACAGTGCGGGTTCCGCCCTGGTCGTGGAACACTGGACCAACTCTTCACCCTCTCCAGGATTCTGGAGGGTTCATGGGAGTTTGCCCAACCAGTCCACATGTGCTTTGTGGATCTGGAGAAGGCATTCGACTGTGTTCCCCGGGGTATTCTGTGGGAGGTGCTTCGGGAGTACGGGGTACATGGCTCTTTGCTACGAGCCATTCAGGCCCTGTACAAACAAAGCAGGAGTTTGGTTCGCATGGCCGGCAGTAAGTCAGACTCGTTCCCAGTGAGAGTTGGACTCCGTCAGGGCTGCCCTTTGTCACCGATTCTATTCATAATTTTTATGGATAGAATTTCTAGGCGCAGTCAAGGGATGGAGGGTGTCCGGTTTGGTGACCTCAGGGTCACATCGCTGCTGTTTGCAGATGATGTGGTCCTATTGGGGACATCAGGCCGCGAACTTCAGCTTTCGCTGGATCGGTTTGCAGCCGAGTGTGAAGCGGCTGGGATGAGAATCAGTACCTCTAAATCCGAGACCATGGTTCTCAGGCGGAAAAGGGTGGAGAGCCCTCTCTGGGTCGGGGATAGGCTCTTGCCTCAAGTGGAGGAGTTCAAGTATCTCGGGGTCTTGTTCACGAGTGATTGTACAAGGGAGCGGGAGATTGACAGGCGGATTGGTGCTGGGTCAGCAGTGATGCGGGCTCTTTACCGGTCTGTTGTGGTAAAGAAAGAGCTGAGCCATAAGGCAAGGCTCTCGATTTACCGGTCGATCTACGTTCCCACCCTCACCTATGGTCATGAGCTTTGGGTAATGACCGAAAGAATAAGATCGCGAATACAAGCGGCCGAAATGAGTTTCCTCCGCAGGGTGTCTGGACTCTCCCTTAGAGATAGGGTGAGAAGTTCAGTCATCCGGGAGGGACTCGGAGTAGAGCCGCTGCTTCTTCATGTCGAGAGGAGCCAGCTGAGGTGGTTCGGGCATCTGGTTAGGATGCCTCCTGGACGCCTCCCTCGGGAGGTGTCACAGGCGAGTCCACCTGGGAGGAGACCCCGGGGAAGACCCAGGACACGCTGGCGCGACTATATCGCCCAGCTGGCCTGGGAGCGCCTCGGAATCCCCCTTGGAGAGCTTGTGGAAGTGGCTGGGGAAAGGGAGGTCTGGGCTTCATTGCTTAGGATGCTGCCCCCGCGACCCGAACCCCGGAGAAGCGGAAGATAATGGATGGATGGATGGATATTTGGTATTAACTTCAAATCATATTTATTTTGTATGTGATTGAAAGGCTACACTGTTCAGATCAAACAGGTGTAGTCCTTTTCGATAAATCAAGGTTCAGGCCTGTTTTGTTGGCCATGAACACCAGAATATCCACTTTTTCTGGCTTGAGGCTTGAACCTCCACACGTAGAGTGCTAGACTGCCAATAAGCTGTGGTTGTGAAGCCACAACACATGGAGGTTTGCTTGCCTCTGATTTGTCTAACTCATCTACAAGCTCTGGGCTATTAGGTTCATTTTCAGATAATGTTGCTGACAATGTCAATAGGCTATAACTGTAAAATGGAAAATTATACTCTCTTAATTGTGATTTTGATATGAAAAGGACTGAACTTTAAAGGAAGAAGCCCTAGTTATTTGGTCATGTGGC
Source organism: Pygocentrus nattereri (assembly GCF_015220715.1). NCBI lineage: Eukaryota > Metazoa > Chordata > Actinopteri > Characiformes > Serrasalmidae > Pygocentrus > Pygocentrus nattereri. The sequence continues at coordinate 6,768,464 of NC_051230.1, read as the reverse complement.
GAATTTGTTCGTGTAGTGTCCAACCTGTTTTACTGAGCAGCAAACAACATAGTCAAACTGCTCAACAGCAAAGCATTTTGAAGTCAACATTATGTAGTCCGTGCTGTAGCAACTGCTGTCAGTGGTGTAAAATGTATCCAATCTAACAACATTTGCTTTAAAAGAACACATTTGTAGGCAGAGCATAAATTGTGGCCTGCTGCTGGGAAACTGTAAAGCCCCCATAACTCAGCCATTAAACTGCCCAGAACCGTCCGGTTCTGTTCCAAACTACAGGGCACAGGTTTGCTGTTCTAACATACTCGCTTCTATTTATCAACAGCTTAATAATAAACTGACCAGGTGTGAATTAGGTGTATTAGTGTAAGGGCCCAGCCTGTGCTGTGGGCTGCCAGCAGTAGGTGATGGTGGCAAGGTGCCGTAAGTTCAGGGAACTCCATGTCGTGATTGGCCCCTCCCAGTCCTGTCCATGTGCTTGTGTTGTGTTTACTTCCCAGACCTGTCCATGTGCTTCTTTGTTTTGGTTTTTAGTCCGGCCCCTTGTTTTGTGAGCCCGCCCCTGATTGTTCCCACCTGTGTTTCCGCCTGTCCCTCGTTAACCCTTGTATTTAAGCCCTGTGTTTTCCTGAGTTTCTTGTTGGTCTTTGCTTGTATGTTTGATTGCGCTGGATGTGCTTGTAGTGTTTGATTCTTGTTTGAGGTTCTGTGTTTCTGTTTTTCATGTCTGATCCGCATTCTCTCCGTGTTGGCTGTTTGAACCTGGACCATTTCGACTATGACCCTGGATTTGCCCAAAATAAATCTCGCTTATCTCAGCGTAAGCGTCTGCCTCCTCGCTCCGCGTTACACTCCAACTCCCAGAAGCTCTTGGGCTGATTAGGCCCAACCTGGCACACGTGTGGACTTCTCTACTTAAAGCTGTGGCAAACAGCAGCCCTTTGTCACACGTTGGTAGAGCTGTAGAGCAGGCGTAGAGTACAGTACTTAGCCCAGGTAAGTAAAAGGAAAATGAAAGAGGGCTGGAAAAAAAGAGAGAAATTGCCCCAAAATGACTTGGAAACCAAAAGAAGGACAAGAAACGGCTTCAAGCCATGTAAATGAGCAAACAGGTGAAACAGAGGCCCAATCCCATTTCACCCCTTGCCCCTAACACTAAGCCCTACCACTCCGTTTTGCGCGTGTACGCACTTATGGCTGGCTGTGGCATCGCTGGGGCTCAAACTCACAAGCTCCTGTTGGGGTGATGGCTTAGTCCACTGCACCACTCAGGAATACATGAAACAATTTGGATATTGCATTTACAAATGTTTAATATACTGGAGCAAATATATTGTTGTTTTAACTTTAAAGCATGGCATCGTCTCATCTGGTGCAACTCAGCAGACCTCTCATTTTTAACAGTGTGGTTTTGGCTTATTTACTCCATCCAATTACACCACCAGTACTGCTCAGCCCTCAAACTACTATAGAGAAATCCAGCCGTCTGCTAGCTGGTGTTTGAATACTGTGATATGCTCTGACATGGATGCGGCAGGACTGATGCCAGTAAGGCAGTGTGATCATCACTGACCTACTGAGCCAGCTAATATTTGCTGTACTAAGTTGACTGTTGAGAAACTAAACAGTTTAGCTCTGTTTTTGGCCACCTGTTCAGCATTTGTAATGGGATAGCCGAGCATTCGTCACCAGACAGCTAAAATAATCTGTTTCCTTTCTTAAATTATGACTGTGGCCGTGCTTTCCCAGCTGATAAAACCAGACACTTTCTCCCGCTGTCCCATGATGGATCTGCGAAACGTTCCACTGTTTGGTGAGTGTTTGTTGCGTTCCGACCAAAAAGGATAGTTTAAAACAGTGATTAACCACCTGGAGCAAAAATCAGCCTTCAAACTTGAGAGAAATAATGATTTGACGTTTATTGTGATATGTATCGATATCAACCGATATGAATTTTGTTTATCGTGATAACATTCTTGGCCATATAATATAATTTATATTTAGATTTTAGATGTATTCCTCTAATACTTAGCAAATACATAGAAATTGTGCACAAATATTTGCAGAAAAATGCAGTATTAAAGTTGGTTCCATGTGGAGAACGTGTTAACTCATTTTCACCTAGAAAACCAACATGCCATGATCGCTGGCAAATCGCTGTTGTGGGAAGAAAACCTCCTATCTCCAAAATGATGACTTTACAGGAGAAGGAAAAAAACCAACCTTACTTTTAATGTAAGTCAATGGAACCAGAGTTTTTTGAAAGTCATTTTGGGCCGTTTCTTTTGGTCCATTCATCATGAAATTTACACACAACGTAAAGAACAACAGGTAGTTTCAAATCATGTCAAAAACTGAAAAACGTCAAAAATGGAGATACGAGGTTTTGTTCCGACAGCAGCGAATCAAAGACCGTGCATGCAGCTGTGGAATCTTCAAATGTGAGCACATATGATGCCAATTACGCCAACACAAAATACAAAATCATCTATGTAAGCCCCGAAAATCTGCAATTTGGAGGCCAAAGAGAGACAGCAGCACCTACCTGGAGTCATTCTCAGCAGAATGTGTGCCTCTCTTCAGGGTGGATGGGAAAGGGAAGCTTTGGAATTCCTCTAATGTTCCAGGGTGAGAGAAGTGTGTGTGCGTGAGTGTGTGTGTTGTGTTTCCTTCCTCATTGTAAACTCTCTCCCCTCCTCATCGCACAAAACCCTAACAATGCAGTGATGGCCAGACATGCTCTGCCCACAATTGCCTTCACAGTGACTGTTGCGAGGTCGGACAATCTTTACGTGGGGAACTTGATGAGCAAGGGATGAAGTTAAGATTCACAGCATCACATTGGGTTTCCAGTTTAAAATGCTAAGCTACTGTTGCATTGAATCTAGAGGAATTTGCAAATGTTAACCTGAGTAAATAACAAAGAGCTACACTAAATCTACCCTATCACTGTGACCTTTAACACACACACAAAAGAAACGGTGTATGAAGTAACTGCTGGATGAGATGTTGTCAGCATTCTGTAAAGCTTGTTCAACTGTGAGGAAAGAATGTATGTGTGGGGGCGGAGCACGGATCGGTCAATTCTCTGCTCTCTGTCCACAGTCAGCGCAGACTAGCCACGTGCATGTGAAGGTGAGCTGTAAAAGTTTGTATGCACTACAGTAAGCTGGATATTTTTGGTTGGTGGACTCTTCTCAGGCCAGCAGTGACACTGAGGTGCTTAAAAACTCCAGCAGCACTGCTGTGTCTGATCCACTCAGACCAGCGCAACACACACTAACACACCACCACGATGTCAGTGTCACTGCAGTACTGAGAATGACCCACCACCCAAATAGTACCTGCTCTGTGAGGGTCCATGGGGGTCCAGACCACTGAAGAACAGGGTAACAGAGTATCAGAGAAACAGATGGACTACAGTCTGTAACTGTAGAACTACAGAGTGCAGCTATACAGTAAGTGGAGCTGATAAAATGGACAGTGAGCATAGAAACATAATTTGTGCAGAATTTCACTGGCCGACTGGCGTGGGTTAAAGAATTTGCGCAATTTCAAAACTCGATTAAAACGGATTGAAACAAAGTAATTCACTCTAAAATTATTATTATCATAGAGTGGATATAACATAAAAAAATTAATAAATCACATAACAAACCAGCTGGACAGCCGGTATGGTAAAAAAGACAGAGTAAACCTCCCTCTGTCCACCACGCAAGCCACAAACAGAGACACAAGTGATGGCTTAGCCAATTTACGTTTTGTTGACGTTTCCAAGTGAAAATAAGACACAGGGAACAAAACTATCGCGTTTTCTTCCAACTTTAGTCCATAATAAAAAAAATAAAACATTTCCACGAGCTATATTTGATGTTAAATCTTTTTTCCAAAATGTTAAACTCAGCAAATAAACACTGCCTGTGTATTACAATGTGCAGAACTGTGTTCTCTGTAGAGGATGTGTTCACTTACTTACACTCCAATCCAACAAAATCGATCATTTGAGCAGGGGCGCACAAACTTTTGCATACGAAAAGTAGCTGCAAAGTCATATCTCACAACAATGTAGCACCAACACATCACAGCGGTGACCAACCTGAAGTAAACGGAAAACCAAACAGATGTACAGAATACTTCTGTATAAGCATCATATAAGCAGACAGTTATAAACCCCTTATTACATACTCACCATACCAGTAACTTTTTGAGAGAATTCCTCTCAAATAGGTTTAAAATAGGTGTTAGCTGCCTTTGGTTATCCAGGTGCCTGAGGCTTTGGGCAGGACAGGTCCCACTTTAAATCAAGTGTCTTGAATAACTGTAGTTGCACATGAATAACATGCAACAACATTGTAATATTGATGATTTTGCCAGTGGTACAGATGGATTACAGGAGTCCACCTTATGCAATTACACATGTGTATCAACTTCAGTTTTGCCTCATGTAACTGCATAGTACATCTTTTTGACACACTACAGATCAGAAGCCTTTTCCAGCAGTTAAAGGAAGCATGTTTTATATAACATCAGTTATGTTTTGTATAATTACTGTGTAATAACTGTGTAACAAGGTAACCTAATCACGCTACATTGAGTATCATTCAGTAAATTGGTTAGAGGAGGTTGGTTAATGTAGTGGTTAACACCTCTGCCTTCTACACTGTAGACTGGGGTTCAATCCCCACCTGGGCAAGCACCCTACACTATACCAATAGAGTCCTTGGGCAAGACTCCTAACACCGCCTTGGCCTACCTGTGTAAAATGATCAAATTGTAAGTCGCTCTGGACAAGAGCGTCAGCCAAATGCTATAAATGTAAATGTAAATGTAAATACATTGTAACTATATACCAACTACACAGGAACTTTCCTGTAGTGTAGTGTCAACGTTACACTTCAAAGTAAGTGGACAGTGTCTGTGTAGTTGGTATGTAGGTACTGTGTAATAATGGAGTAGTAATATAGCGAGACAATAACCTGTTACAGCTATTAAAATTATTATTATGTATTGTGTAGTTATATGTGGCAAAACTGAAATCGATACAGATGTGTAATTAAATACGGTGGACATCTGTAATCCAACTGTGCCACTGACTAAATCACTAGTAGTTACATTGTTGTTGCATTTGTTGTACACATGTAACTACACAGTTATTACAGACACTTAATACAAAGTGGGACCTGATTTAAGTGAAAGTAAGTTAATTAAGATGAAGTGACACTTATTAGTCCCACAACGGGGAAATTCCACCTCCGCATTTTACCCATCCATGAAGTGAAACACCACATACACACTAGGGGGCAGTGAACACACTTGCCTGGAGCGGTGGGCAGCCCAATCCACAGCGGCCGGGGAGCAGTTGGGGGTTAGGTGTCTTGCTCAAGGACACCTCAGTCATAATGATAGCATTCTCTTTAAAGTTTAGTGCAGAAATCCTATTTAACTGCTGAGTTTAATATATTTGGGGGGAAAAAAATAACATCAAAATATTCCATAACTTTTGCACAGGGCAGATTTTATGGGTCATATTTTTCTGTGTGATATGTTCATTCAGCAAACACACAGTAACTAAGCATTAAATGTGCAGGAGTGTGTTCTGTATTAACTGTGTTTTACTGAGAAAAATCAATAAAACAAGTCATTTGACCAGAAGTGACCAAACCTTTGCACACAAAATTGTGTATTCACTTTTTGTGAGATACTTAGTAGGGAAATTGTTGTATTCTTCAAATACTGGCTTTTCTTCTATGCCTGTCATAACAAGTAGAGACAAGACACACCAACTGTTTGACTTAAAACACACTGCAGGTTCACACTGGATGAAATCACAGATTTCAATGGTCATAACCAAAGCAAATCTGGCTCCAGTAGGACTGCAGTAATAGATCTTCTTTGCCTTTACGCTACACTTGTAAATAATGACCCCCAAAACACACAGGCTAACGCAAGCACCACACGCACTGACCACATTAGTGATCATCGCAATGTCCACCGTTTGGTATAGAAGAGTTCCGATTAAGAAAGATGGTAAAATTGACCAGACATGACTGCTTTGAACACAAACCCTGCCGTATTGATCAGCAGAGAGAAAATAAAACAATGTCCACTAAAATCTCTTCCCGCATTCATCACCGCATTGACCGCCAGAGCCAAAAAGCCCACAACGAACAACAAACTGGAGAATATGCAGCAGTGAAATCGATACGGCCGGTGGAGGCTATTATGAGGCTGCTGCTAGGATCCATCCCAGGGCCAAACTCAATGACATCGCATTGACTGCACTTCTGTGGAGAGGACTCGGAACCACGCAGCCAAAAACTAGTGTTCTAGAAGAAGAACTCGAGGCCCAGTGGGTCAGGGCTTAGATAATTAGAGCTGTCTTTCCTCCACTAAGCCCAATCCAGAAAGCTTGTAACATATCAGTTCACCATGCAAATGGAGCTTTACTCTTTGCAGAACTTGTGTATTAATATGCTATGAACACTCATTGGTACACTATTCAAATGTTATTACACATTATGTTGCCCAATTAATTACTTCTACATTTTAAATGGTATCAAAAGAAGAGTCTGCGCTTCTTAAATAGGCCATTTTCTGATTTATATCCATCACACGCATGGCAACGTCACAAAAATGCCCTGTTTCTGCAAAACAAACCTGGGAATTTAAACAACTTTCCGTCCAAGTCCAGCCATAATAAAATATCTCCTTTCCTCGTAATGCGTAAATATACAAACGTTACAATACCTATCAGAGTTTCTACACTCGTCTAATGAAATATGAATGATAAATAGTGAAGAAAACAAGGTGTGTATACATGCACTCAATAACCCCATCATAAATGAATTTCTGCAGTGATCCGATTATCCGAAATCCGTAAATACCATACTCCGATCTAGAAATCCGATTAAGAAATCCGATACCGAGAGCTGGATTTTAGCTCAGTAATCAGATTTCTGAGTGCAGGTGAACTCTTACTCTGATTTCTTTCAGATTTCTCAGTCTGTGCATGAGCGAGAACAGAAGGTAGATGTCACGAGATGCAGCAAAACACTTGAACCTCTGAAAGCAAACACGAAATAAAGGATTTGAATATTCTTCTTCTTTTAGATGACCCATGTTCATATTCTCGGGTAAAGCGGAGCGATGCTATAAAAAATAGCTTCTTCTCTGAGTTTACTGGCTGGTTGCAAAGCAGAAATCCAGTTGCTGCCTGATTCATGTAGACCCGGAGTTTCCCTATTATCTGATTACTCAAGCGCATGTAAACGTGTTGATTGGATTACTGACAAAATCTGATTTTCTGCAGTTGTTGGATTATGTAAACGCACTCAATGTTTTTTTGTTTAGATCTGTGATTTGTACAGGTTAAACAGGGTCAGGATAAGGTACAGTTCTTCCTATTCAATTTACAAGGAAAAAAAAAGGATAATTAGTTAATGCTCAACCTGGCATGTCATTCCTACCTACAGCCATTAGGCTCCATAATGAGTCGATTTTCACCCAACACCGTTATTAACCTCATTCAGCCTGGAAGGTCCTGAGCAGTTATACTGTTACTCTGCTCATGAGCTTATTTGGAAAAATACATGTGTAATAATATTCACTTCGCACATTAAAATAAAGAATAAAACCTCATCCAAATTGTCACTTCTCTCTCATTATTTGGGAACCTAGAATGCTGTTATCTGTCTTTTGTTCTGTTGTTCTGCTTTACCTCAGGGTCAATCCATTTGTACAGAAGAGCCACTTCTGGTCACTAAAGAACCTCTTAATGGAACGGAGTAGTAAATAAGTAGTAGGAAATCAGTCAATGAGACAAAGGTTCTGTAACAATTAAAGCCAACCTGAAATCAAAGGTAACCTATTTACCTTGTTCGTTCACGTTCCTGGTCATATTACGTATGATTAATCATATCATACCAAAAAACAAAAGTATCTGATAATCCCATAATCCTGTAATTTTTCCATAATCTGTACAGATTTATGCACACCGACCAGGGAAAAAAGACTAATTAACTAATGATATCATGTTTTACCCCCCACCCACCAACCCCACCAATCATCAAAATAAAACACTCTCATTTTTTCAATCACGGTATAAAATGAAATGCGTTAGGATTTCTGATTCACACTGACTGTCTGATTTTGCCTGAAACTATATTTCCAAGCCAAGAACAAGTGAGGAACCTTCACTTTTAAGAGTGTATCTAGCTCACTGGTTCCAACAGTGTGAAATATGCTACTGACGCTTATCAATTGATCCTGTTTCTAAATCTGATGACTTCAGCAGACACAAGGAGGAACCTGTGATTACAGTAAATTAACTATGTTGACATTAGTAGGAACACCAGCACCGTACCTCTATCTAACGTACACAGCTAGTAAGAAGCCCATGTGGTCCACAGATGGTGTCCTGCAGGGGATCTCAAACCAGTCCTCAATTTTTTTTATTCTACTCACAGTTAACCTGGCTCAGCTGGGTGGAAGCCAGAGTAGAAATAAATATCTCCACTGGTTTGAGGTGCCTGTGCACTTGTGGTGTCTAATTTGCTGAGCAGGGCGATCTGACTCCAGGCCTAGAGGCCTCTGATGAGGCAAACATTAATGCTTTCCCTCACTTAAGGTACCTGATCGCGCTCATTTTCTAATTATCAAGCTCAATGAGAGTTTAAATGGCTTTGTTACAGCAGAAAAACACTAATCTGAGAAAAAATTGATGCTCTTACATCATAATGTATATTATTACAGTGGTCTGAGTTATTGATGCAAGAATAAATATATAAACCCCATCCAGGCATAACATTATTATTACCACCTCCTTGTTTCTACACTCATTGTCCATTTTATCAGCTCCACTTACTGTATAGCTGCACTTTGTAGTTCTACAGTTACAGACTGTAGTCCATCTGTTTCTCTGTTACTTTGTTACCCCCTTTTACCCTGATCTTCAGTCGTCAGGACCCCCATAGACCCTCATAGAGCAGGTACTATTTGGGTGGTGGATCATTCTCAGTACTGCAGTAACACTGACGTGGTGGTGTTGGTGTGTTATTGTATGTTACGCTGTTCTGAACGGATCAGATACAACACTGCTGCTTTATAAACACCTCAGTGTCACTGATGAACTGAGAATCGTCCACCAACCAAAAATATTTGCCAACACCTGTGCGCAGCGTCCTGTGACCTCCGATGAAGGACTAGAGGATGACCAACACAAACTGTGCAGCAGCAGATGAGCTGTCGTCTCTGACTTTACATCTACAAGGTGGACTGACAAGGTAGAAGTGTCTAATAGAGTGGACAGTGAGTGGACACAGTGCTTATCTATCTATCTATCTATCTATCTATCTATCTATCTATCTATCTATCTATCTATCTATCTATCTATCTATCTATCTATCCATCCATCCATCCATCCATCCATCCATCTATCTATCTATCTATCTAAGGTGTGTTTGGGGTCGTTACCGAGTTGGAAAACTGCCACGCAGAGCAGTTTCCGAAGGGAGGTGATCATGCTCTGCTACAGAATGTCACAGTACATGTTGGAATTCATGTTTCCCTCAATGAACTGCAGCTCCCCAGTCCCAGCAGCACTCATACAGCTCCAGACCATGATGCTACCACCACCATGCTTGACCGTAGGCAAGAGAAACTTGTCTTGGTACTCGCCACCAGGGTGCCACCACACATGCTGGACACCATCTGAGCCAAACAAGTTTCTCTTGGTCTCATTCATGTTCTTGGACTGCTTGTCTTCAGCAAACTGTTTTCTTATGCGCCAGCTTCAGAAGAGGCTTCCTTCTGGAACGACGGCCATGCAGACAGAGTTGATACATTGTGCGGCGCATGGTCTGACAGACTGATTTCCCACTTCTTCAACCTCTGCAGCAATGCTGGCAGCACTCATGTGTCTATTTTTTGAAGCCAACCTCTGGATATGACACTGAACATGTAGACTCAACTTCTTTGGTCGACCCTGGCAAGGCCTGTTCTGAGTTGAACCTGTCCTGGAAAACTGCAGTACGACCTTGGCCACTGTGCTATAGTCCAGTTTCAGGGTGTTAGCAATCTTCTTATAGCCTAGGCCGTCTTTGTGGAGAGCAAGAATTCTGTTTCTCACAGAATTCCTCAGAGTTCTTTGCCATGAGGTGCCAAGTTGAATATCCAGAGGCCAGTATGAGTGAAGTGTAGCCAAAACACCAAATTTAACAGCCCTGCTCCCCATTCACACCTAACTCTAACGAGTCACATGACACCAGAGAGGGACAACGACATAATTGGGCACAATTATATCCAAGTTTCATTTCTATAGTGTTGTATGTACATGAAAAATCTAATTAATTATATTAAGTTTGACCCCACGTTCCTCCTGTAATTCCCACTCGGATTAACTGAAAGGCACAAACGTAGATAACATGATGACTGAGGAAATATCCCCTGCTGTGCTGAATGGCAAGTTTCATGTTAAAAAGTTCCATCTGGAATTGGATGACTATGTCACCACTATAGGGACCGATAGCGCTCGCAATATGACTGTGGCAGCAAGGAATCTAACTTTTGAACATTTGCCCTGTGCAGCGCACATAATACAGAGCGTAATCACAGTGGCCCTCTGTGACATTGCATTTGTTGATGCTTTAGCCATGTGCTGTAAAAAAGTCGGACATTTCAAACACAGTCCTGCTAACACAGCAGAGCTGAAAGTTCAGCCTCTCATGGTCAAGAAGAGGAGACACTCATCCAGGATGTACCCACATGCTGGAATTCAACTCCCGAAATGATAAAAGTGGGTCCAACACAACAAAGACATACTTAAGGCAGTGCCTGCACAGCAGAAGCACAATTTTGCCATGCTTTTCACTGCCGTTTACAAAAATACAAGTAAACACTATTTAAATGTCACGATTAATCATGATTAATCGCAACCTATTACTGTGATTAATTTGATTGTTTTTAAATCCATTGACACCACTAATATAAAAGCTAGTAAGGCACTGACAACTGTTTCAAAAGCATAAACAACCACAAGACCAATCACCTCTCTGGAGGACCACTATGAACCCCTTCTGACAATAATATAGCACCACAAGCTTCCCTGGTTTGGCCATGTGACTCACCACAACACAATGTCCAACACCATCCTTCAGAATACCCTTGAGGGAGGCTGACTACAAGGTCAACAGTGGAAGAATTGTCTGGCGAACATCTTCAGCGGACAGACGTTCACGTGTTTGACCAGCCTGCTGCAGCCCAGCAGAGGTCAGAGTGGGAAAAAACCTGTCAGCTACAGCATCCCTCTAGTCCCATGATGACCGGTTAGGCCTACGAAATGAACTGAACTGAACTGAGCTGGAATAAATGAATGTTATATAATCAAACTGCATGCAACTCTGATTAGCTGTTAGTTCTAGTTCTCATTAGTATTTAATATAATTAACATCCCCATTGAAAGTTTCCATGTAAAGCCAGCGGATGACCTGGCATGTTTACTCACGTTGATCATAGCATTGGAGGTGATGCGGAACAGAGTGGCTCTCTCATTGACGGCCTTGATCTTCTCGCTACCCTCGAGTGGGACACGCAGGGCCTCGAGTTCGCTGAGGGAGCGCTGCAGGGCCGCGCCGTGCTTCGCTATCAGCTCATTACACGTACACAGGTCATCCAGCTTACTGGCCAAGGTCTTCAGCGCCCCCTGCAGTTCACTGCGGTCAGAGCGGGACGTGGGCTCCTCCTCACCTGAGTCATCTATGCACAAATGCAAGGGAAGAAAAACAGACAGATAAAGAGCAGGGAAAAAGTCAGAGAAGCAGAAAAGAAACAAAACAAAGGTTATAGTATTGTATTTAGAAGCAAACAATAGCTCTACTCGGATTGGATTAGTATTACAGGCAGATGTCTGTAATTCTCTTTCTCCTCTGTGATAAACCCTCATGCATCCGGATAGGAAAAACATCACTGCAGGACGAGTGAGCTTCTAGCGGGTTGTATTTTCTAGTAACTCAAGTGTTTGCATCACACATGGTCATCACACACACCAATCAGGCATAGAACTATGACCACCTCGTTGTTTCTACACCCATTGTCCATTTGATCAGTTCCACTTACTATATAGGTGCACTTTGTAGTTCAGCTATAAAACTGTCATCTATTGTCTTACAGGCTGGCTGGGTCTCTGGTACCTGTGCCCAATGAATAAACTTCATTCTCCAGACATACGGCTGGTCCCCTGGTGAGGGTTGTTCAGATGTTCTGATTGAGTTGAGAAAATTGAAACATCTATGCAGTGGGTTATTTAACATTTTAGGCCAACTTAAATTAAATTTTTTTACATGTACCTGGAGCCAACTTTATAGTCAGCCTGCAGGATCTGACTGACTTCTCCTCCTGGGTGCTTTTCCAGAGTGGAAAAGATGGAAGCTCTGTCACCTACAGAGCTCATCATCTCGCAATTTAGGAAGTGTTTAATTAAAAATTGACGTGTATGTAGATAATCTGTATGGACCTTTTGATTTTCTATATTTTAAAAGTTGTTTAACAGTTTTATTGTAATATTTACAGTACTATGCAGTAGTTTGAGCACCCTGAGTCAAATTACATGTTTTGTTGTAAAACAAACTCTACAGGAAACAAATTTAATATGAAGTACAATCTGTACTTGTTTGCTGACCTTAACACTTTGGAAAAACTAAAGCATTTTTTCTAATATGTTACATTTAGCAAATAAAAAAATGAGCAAATGTGGAATTGTATTTGCAATTGTGCATTAATATAAGCAGAAATGGGTTCTGTACGGGATGAGAACTTGGAAAATCAACAAAACTTGACACTTTTTAATGAGGGGAGCCCAAACTTATGACATAAGTGTGTGTGACATAAGGAAAACCTGGCTTTGGTGAAACGCGGTGCAGAAAGAAAATGAGCACATAAAACTGAGTGTAGCCTAAAATCAAATGCTAAAAATCACACCATAAAAGACAGCCATGCATGTCTTCAGCCGTCCCCATGAGCTTGACCCCTGTTGACCCCACAGCCCACAGTTAGTGCTAATGAGGCACAGAAGAAAGCTCTTCTCTAATCAAAGCTCCAGCTACCATGGGCCACACATATACACACACAAACCGCGTGGCTCACAGACTAACAATCCCACTTATCTCAAACCTCCAGAGGAGAACCAACCCACATATCACACACACACATTTACATTAGACACAAACAGCATCTCTTCTAATGCTAACACAAATCTCGAATACATTCCCTCTCCCAGAACAGAGGGCACCACAGTGAGCCAGTGTGAAACTCGCATTATCGATCGCGACAGACCCACTGGGCTTCCGGTTCGGAATAAGCCGCATCAGTAGCTAATGGCTGTCCAGTTAAAACAAATGAAGCTCTATATATAGAGAGTAAATGGACTGCAGAAACAGACTCCAGGGATTTATACCACCAACAAAGCCACTGGACCAACAGGAAACAGTTAGAAATGCAGCATAGAGACCAAACGCTCTTTAACAACTTTTCTAGTTTTTAGACTGTTCTCCTCCCATTCAACAACGTTCTACAACATTCTCCCCCAATCACACTGGTTCATTTGGCTTGACAGTTCTTTTTCTAGAACATTGTTTTTGCTTGTGAAAATTGGTGTTGGATGTGAATGATGGTGTTTGTTGGGAAATGTTAGCATTTACTGGTGAGAACACTAGTGACTGTTGGTAAGCACTGATGTTTGGTGAAGAATGATGGTGTTTGGGGGTGAATGTTAGTGTTTGGTGAAGAATGATGGTGTTTGGGGGTGAATGTTAGTGTTTGGTGAAGAATGATGGTGTTTGGTTGTGAATGTTAGTGTTTGGTGAAGAATGATGGTGTTTGGTTGTGAATGTTAGAGTTTGGTGAAGAATGATGGTGTTTGGTTGTGAATGTTAGAGTTTGGTGAAGAATGATGGTGTTTGGATGTGAATGTTAGAGTTTGGTGAAGAATGATGGTGTTTGGGGGTGAATGTTAGTGTTTGGTGAAGAATGATGGTGTTTGGGGGTGAATGTTAGTGTTTGGTGAAGAATGATGGTGTTTGGTTGTGAATGTTAGAGTTTGGTGAAGAATGATGGTGTTTGGTTGTGAATGTTAGAGTTTGGTGAAGAATGATGGTGTTTGGTTGTGAATGTTAGAGTTTGGTGAAGAATGATGGTGTTTGGATGTGAATGTTAGAGTTTGGTGAAGAATGATGGTGTTTGGGGGTGAATGTTAGTGTTTGGTGAAGAATGATGGTGTTTGGGGGTGAATGTTAGTGTTTGGTGAAGAATGATGGTGTTTGGTTGTGAATGTTAGAGTTTGGTGAAGAATGATGGTGTTTGGTTGTGAATGTTAGAGTTTGGTGAAGAATGATGGTGTTTGGTTGTGAATGTTAGAGTTTGGTGAAGAATGATGGTGTTTGGTTGTGAATGTTAGTGTTTGGTGAAGAATGATGGTGTTTGGTTGTGAATGTTAGAGTTTGGTGAAGAATGATGGTGTTTGGTTGTGAATGTTAGAGTTTGGTGAAGAATGATGGTGTTTGGGGGTGAATGTTAGTGTTTGGTGAAGAATGATGGTGTTTGGCGGTGAATGTTAGTATTTGGTGAGGAATGATGGTGTTTGGGGGTGAATGTGTCTGGTGGATAGTGAAGGTGTTTGATGGTGAATGATAGAGTTTGGTGATTAATTATGGAATCTGGTGGTGAACGTTGGTGTTTAGCGGTGAATGAATGGTGGAAGAATCATGGTGTTTGGTGATGAATGAAGATGTTTGAATATATTGAATAGTTGGTTTGCTGCTGAGACACAAGGTGTTTAGAGATGAATGCTGGTGTCTGGTGGTGAATGACAGAATTCGGTGGTGAACAATGGTGTTTAGTGGAGAATGATTGCTTTTGGTTGTGAATGTTGGTGTTGGAGGTGAATGTTGGTGTTAGGGAATGTTAGTGTTTGGTGGAGAGAACACTGGTGATTGATGATAAGTGTTGATGTTTGGTGAATAATGGTGTTTGGTGAAGAATGACAATATTTGGTGAAGAATGCTGGTGTTCAGAGAATCATGGTGTTCAGTGATGAATGTTGGACTTTGGTGGTGAATTATGGAATTATGGAGTTGGAAAATGTTAATGTTGAGAGAATCCTGGTGTTTATTGGTGAACAGCATTTGGTGGAGAATGACTGGTGGAAAATGTTAATGTTAGGACGTGTTTGATAAGTGGATGAGGTGAATGTTGTGGATGAGGTGAGTGTCTATCGGTGAAAGACAGAATTTGGTGGTGAATGTTGGTGTCTTGGTTGAGACTGATGAGACTTGCTGATGTTTGCTGGTTGCACTGCTGCCAGCACTTTACTGTATAAAGTACACAGCACAATGTGATTGTTAGTATGACTCACAGCACAAATCTAACACACATAAACAGCATATTTCTAACTTTGAGTAAATGTCTTGGAGCAGAGTCAGGAAATTTAGCTTCTCTCAGACATTACTGTTCAGAGTTGAGCAACCTGACTGCAGTGGAGAGGTTACTTGGAGCCACAGAGATTAGTTAACACAGTAGTGGGACCTCTCACAAACTACATTTGGTGCCCTCTTCTGGGACTGAGATTTGACAACCTCCTTAGAGGCATGAGAAAACAGGAGAGAATTTGGCAACTCTCTATGGGAGTAGCACTAGAGACTAGGATTTGGAAACCTCCTTTGGGGGCAGTAGAACAGGCGCAGAGGAGTCGGCAACCTTTGGGGGCACTAGAATAGGGTATAGGATTTAGCAAACTTTGAGCAGCAGAACATGGGAGAGTATTTGGCAGCATCAGAGAAGAGAAGAGGGGGGAGATGGACAGACTGGCTGGTTTCTCTCTCCTCAGCAGAACATACAGGAACAGTCAGCAGACTCAACACTACATTAACCTCCTCATTACTCAACCGCAGCTCACTGTGTGCGTGTAATGATGTTTCTGTGAAAGAACGTGACTGCTGACCGCTGTCAATGTAACCCTGCAAGACCACACACACACACAAACTTTCACACAGTCAGCAGAGACAACATTACTCATCCTGGACAACAGGAACAGAAAAAAACAGAGGAAGAGAGAGAGAGAGAGAGAGATAGAGAGAGAGAGGGAAATAAATAGAGAAGAGAGGGAAGCCAGGCTAGAGGTTGCTATTACTGTATGTGGTACTACTTTCAGGGGGGATTGGGGGGAATGTTAAAGAAATATGCTAAACAAAATCACTGTGTGATCTGTAGAATAAAATTGGTAAGTGGTAAAACTGGTAAGCGCCACAAGACTAACCTTTTTGTAATTTTTAGGCTTACTGAATGATTCTTAATTGGGCTGCCTCAGCGGGTGCACTCACTACTAATAATCTGATAACTGCAGAAAATCTGATTTTGTCGGTAATAATATAATGAGTATTATTATTTTTATTTATATAGCACTTTTCATGCCAGTGGCAGCTCCAAGTGCTTCACAGTAATTCAATCAAAGCATTTACATGCACTTGAGTAATCAGATATTGGGCAACCTCAGGGTCTACATGAGTCAGACAGTAATCTGATTTCTGCTTGGCAACCAGCCGATAAACTCACAGAAGATGACATAAACGATAACACAAAACTCATGCCGTCGTTTGTTAAAACCTTGGGCCACTGTACCTGAAAATGTGAACAGACATCATCTAGAAGATAAAAAATATTTAAATCCTTCATGTCGTCAAGCGTGGGTGTTACGGTTCCACCCATCAAGTATGTCAGGGGGCTTTAAACTACAACTCTGATTGACACTAAAGCTCAGCAACACCTGTGTGCTTTAAAGTCCAGCGCACACCAACCCCAAAAAACAACAGCAACAATGTGATTGGGGAGAACATTCTAGAATAGTGTGCACCGGGAGACCAATCTAGAACAATGTGAAACAGGAGAACAATCTAGAACAGAGTAGATGTGTGAGAACAACCTCAATTGAATTAATGAGAATGTCAAGCACGTATTTGGTTTCAAGGTTGCTCCAAAAATGTTTTGCAGCGTCTCACGGCAACGCTGCTCGCTTATTTCTGGTACGGCAGTCTGTTTTCACACATGCGCAGACTGAGAAATCAGAGTAAGAGTTCACATGCACTGAGAAATCTGATTACTGAGCTAAAGTCCAGCTCTCTGGATTTCTAGACCTTACTCCAATGTACGAAATTTGCTGTTTATATGATCATTTAAATAATCAGATAACTGCAGGAATCTGATTATGATTGGATTACTGAGTGCACACTCAGTAAGTGAATAATGACTAAAGACTAGTTTTAGATAAAGTGCCAGCAGCAATGCAGCCTGCATTCTGCCCCCCCTGTTTAGTTTGGTCACGGTCTGTAAGAAGACTATAAACTTTTTTCATTCAAACCAAGATGCTGCCAAAAATGCAAATCAAGCAGTCAAAAGGAACAACTTAAAAAAAGAGAAGACCATGTCGACTAGTTATTTCAAATAAATCTGGCTTATGAGGATAAGCTGGAGCTGTTAATAGAAAGGAAGATTATACTATAGAAACTGCTGTTGTTGAAGCTGTCTAAAAACCTGTCTCATGTTTTCACGTTTCTCCCTCATAAATCAACACCGCAACATGCCCTCTGTTGTGTTTATGCCATGTTCTCTTGACCACTGACATTTAAAAAGATGAGCTTCAAAGTAAAGGTGAGGTAGACGGTGGTCCGGGATCTGTACAGCGTGAATGGGTAAGAATTTACCAGAACAGTGTAAATGGGTGAGAATATTCTAGAACAGTGTGAATGGTGAGAACTTTCTAGAACAGTGTCAATGGGTGAGAACTTACTAGAACAGTGTCAATGGGTGAGAACTTACTAGAACAGTGTCAATGGGTGAGAACTTACTAGAACAGTGTCAATGGGTGAGAACTTACTAGAACAGCGTGAATGGGTGAGAACTTACTATAACAGCATGAATGGTGAGAACTTTCTAGAACAGTGTCAATGGGTGAGAACTTACTAGAACAGCGTGAATGGGTGAGAACTTACTATAACAGCATGAATGGTGAGAACTTTCTAGAACAGTGTCAATGGGTGAGAACTTACTAGAACAGCGTGAATGGGTGAGAACTTACTATAACAGCGTGAATGGTGAGAACTTTCTAGAACAGTGTGAATGGTGAGAATTTTCTAGAACAGTGTGAATGGGTGAGAACTTACTAGAACAGTATGAATGGGTGAGAACTTACTAGAACAGTATGAATGGGTGAGAACTTACTAGAACAGCGTGAATGGTGTAGAACCCGTTCACCCTTCTTTTTTCATGTCCTACATTTTTGTTGATGTTATTCATTTTCACATGACCATCATCCAACCTCTCTGTATCCCTTAGAATTAAATGGCCAGTTTTTGTTACTGTGCCTTTAAGACTGATATATGTAAATGACCTCTGTTCTGATTGGCTGCGCAGTATTGTGTCTAATTTTTAGAGCATTCTGGGTTGAAACACCCCATAACCTCAATGTGAATGGGTGGGGCTAAACTGCTGTAGGCTCTGGAGGCAGGTATAATATATATTAAACCCGCCTCCAGAGCCTACAGCAGTTTAGCCCCACCCATTCACACACACACATATATATATATATATATATATATATGTGTGTGTGTGTGTGTGTGTGTGTGTGTGTACTGAATTGACTGCAGAGCTCAACAAGACCCGAACAGCATCAAAAGAGCACGAAGACGATCATCACACTGCGAGAACTGCCAGTGATGAAACATTTTGTGGTGCAGACGAGCAAAGAAAGAGCCCAATTATCCTCTATGTTCTGTGTCAGCATTCACAGACAGAGCGACAGGCCTTTAAAAATAGCCGGAGCTGTCTCTCTCTCTCTACATCTGCTTTTTAATATTATTTCATTTCTGTCAAGTTGTCCACTGTAGCTGACTCAGACACTAATTAGGGCCTCTTCGGAGTTTGTACTTAATTAGCCTACATGCTACAAGTTTTGACTAACACTCATACAGCCAGATCATAGCTACGCTCTCCGTTTCATATCTGTAAAAATAAGGCTCTGGCCCTTTCAACACTTTTTCTTGTTTGCCATTTCAACTTTCCTGACTTTCTACATTCACTTTCTTGCTATTTGTAATGGTCATTAACTGAACTTTGGCAAAGGAGAACATCAAATGTTATTTGAAGTAGAGAGAATATCTAAAAAAATCTTTTTTATCCTTCACAATCTTGGCAAAAAATCTGCTTAAGCAATATTCAACTGTGGAGCAATTTGAATGTAATTTTAAAGGCCCATCACAAAATTTTTTTTTAAAAATTAAAATTTAAAATTTTTTTTCTGAAATAAAAGAAATTGATGTAGTATGTGAAGATTGTTCAAGTTTTACTCTTCATAGAGTCCATTTATGGAAATGAAGCTCCTAAGCAGTCTGTTTAAAAACCATATCGCTGTTCTCGAAACAAAACCTCGTATCTCCAAAATGATACCTTTACAGCATAAGGAAAAAACCTACTGTAAGTCAATGGAAACACAGTTTTCCAAGTAATTTTAGGCCATTTGTTCTGGTCCATTCATCATAAAATTTGAAAAGATCGCCCACTTTTTCAATTTGTGTGTGTAAACCTGAAATATATATATACTGTATAAATAAATATACTCTTAAATATATATACTCTTACTGTAAAAGCTTGTCTGTAAAGAGATTAAAGGGAAAAGTGACCCCCTATTAAGTTCCGTTAACTATATGGCAGTTGTTGGAAGAAAACCTCATGTCTCCAAAAGGGTAACTGTACAGGAGAAGCAAAAAAACATAGTTTACTTTCAATGTAAGTCAGAGTTTTTTTCCCAATTCTGAGTTGTTTCATTTGGTCCATTCTTCATGAAATTTATTCACAAAGTAAAGGGCAACAGGCATTTTCAAATTATATCAAAAACTGAAAAACGACAAACAAATGTGGAATCAAATATTTTCTTCTGACAACAGCCATATATACATGGCCCCTTAAAATTACTCACCCTTATTAATCAAAGTTACATAAATATTTTAACCACCTTTAATGATGTACAAACTACTCTGTGTCCGACTCATGAAACTTTCCTACATCGTGTAAATAAACGATGAATAGATTCAAATGATGAATCAGATTCAGTGCGTGAAATCAAGCGCCAGCCTATATACACCTCATTTAAGAACCATTTACATGAAGCATGCGCGGATTCAAGCAAGGAGCCAATGAAACCACAGTATTCAGTAGGTGGAGTTTGAGGTCAAGCAATGAGGCAATGAGTGCACTGCTCCCCCTACTGACCAATATATATATATATATATATATATATATATATATATATATATATATATATATATACACACACGCACACAATATCACTGCAACCCTGAGGGAAACGTGGCTTATAAAATGTGAGTGTGTTTGTATACAATATTATATATTAGACTGTTAAAATATCAACCACTGGACAGAAAAAAATGTGAAAGAAAGAAGATGAAAAAGACGGTACAACAATGTGACGTGTCTTTAAATGGAACATGACATACAGCCGCAGTGTGTATTTACACCAATGTGCATAAAATAACTACATCCACTTTTGTTCTGGATTGCCATGCACAGAAATGATTAATATTGCTGATTATTATTATATTATTAGTAGTATTATAGATGATACTGATCATATTTTTAGGTCATATTTACACGCACTTCTACCTGGCATGACGTTGATCATACAGACGGCAAATACGAAACTGATGATTTAACAAAGCTGCCAATGAAATTTGTGAGCTTGTTTTGCGATCAGACAACACCAAACACAACTCTGATGAATAAGGGCCGATGGATCCATATTACAAGTAAAAATACACATACAGGACTTACTCTGAGTGCTTGGTTATACCTTTATGTGTGAAAGTTTGAGCACCTCGTATTTTGCAGATTTTTAACCCTTTATCCTTTTCAACTACTTGAGTTGAAGGAGTGGATCCAAAACGCACTTCGTCATGTTCTCCATAACGTTCATACTCCATAAGCTCCATTCAGAAGCTGGGCGTCGTGTGAGGCTGTAGCTCTTCTCTCCAGTCTAATAGACGGTGACGTCATTTTAAACCCTTATAATAAAAGAAGCTGAACTCAGTTTTTCTACTGAAAGTCGAGCCGTTTTTCCCCAAATCTGGGCTCTAAACTATAAACAGACGGCGTCTCTTCAGTGATCTGCTCTGGAAACATTGCTTTAATAAAACAACACAAAGAGCGTCAGAGATTTTTGGGAAATTGTGAGCATAGAGCGATGTGTAGATCATAAAACATATGTTCTGTTCATTTGAAAGACTTTTACAAAAAATAAATAAATAAATAAAATAAAAATTTACATTTATTTCATGCAGTTACTGAATAATTTGCCTTACGATTTGATCATGTAAATTCAGATGGACATACCAAAATATACCCTGGAGAATAAGAGGTTAATGTCCTCAGCAACGAAAAAGCAATGGAATTTTATATTTTGTATTTTTAATTTGTTTGGGGCATTAATAAAAGCCCACAATTTAACAAATGTTAAATGTTTTTACCCCACAATATTAAATATTGACGTCCATCAAACGGTCCAGATCCCACTTTGTGGCATATATAGTGACTCAAAATGTGCTCTACCGAATAGTTGAGCAGAACATAAAAAGGTTAAAGTAAAACAAGTGAACACAACCTCTTCAGCAAATCATGCATAGATAATTTATGTTTGAATACTGTCAAAAATAAGACACGTTACTCAGTCAAAGCTTAGTAATAAACCCAAGTGTGTGTGTAAGCAGAACACCTGACACAACTGATCGTTTTTCAAACAGGCAATCTGATCAGTGACCCCTATACAGTAGGACCTTGGGGACAATAACACATACAGCATTGCTGCTGCATCCCACCACCTGGTTTAATGCACACAAAGCGCACATATTCATACACACACACACACACACACACACACTAATGGATGGATGGAAGGCTCGCTGTAACAAGGTCGACAGCATGCAGCGAGCAGGTCATTATCACACCAGTCACGCCTCAAGGGTGGCATGTCACAACACACACACACACACACACACACACACACACAAACACACACACACACACATCTGCCTCTGAGCACATCCAACAGAACAGAGTGAGGTAATGGTGTATGTTTTCCTTTCTCCTCTGGACAACGTCCATTCTCGCACTGATGCAACACTCAAAAGACAAAGCTTACCAGCATAACATCCCTGCTGCAACTAAACTGCTGCTACAATGGTAAAAAAAAAAAAAAAAAAAAAACTATCTTAACTATCTTATCGTAAAGAGACCATTTGGGACCATTTCTGTTGATCCAAGTTGCAATGTTTTATGATGACATAAAAAATTGAGTCACTTTGTGTGTTTAAGATGGTAGTAACTTCAGGCTCCTGTAGATGGCGTTGCACAAGGCTGATCGTACTATCAATACTTGTGCGGTGTACAATGGGATTCATGGATTGAGAAAAGATGGCACAGTGCAGAGAATGTCTCGTTCGATTTAAAGAAGTTAACTTATTTAACTTAACTAGATTTTAATTTACTTGTGTGATTTCATGTCAGCTCACAAAACAAGAAATCAATGTCTAGAAATAAGATGCATTGTCTCATAAGATTTAGGGAGTTTCTCTTTCAGTCTCTCTCTCTCTCTTGCTCGCTCTCTCTGTAATTGGGTGTAGAGCGGGTGCTTGACTGACAGTTAAGGACAGTAGCTCAGCCTGCCCTGAGGACCCGCTGTCACGCAGCCTGCCTGTATAAACTCAGCTTATTCTGGATGCTCTCAGACTCTCAGATTGTCAGAGAAGTACGAGATGCAGGGTTCCATTTGGGTGCGCACACCCTCACTCACGGTCTGTGCCTGTGTCTGGTGGTCTATTCTCCACAGACTGCTGAAGTGGGTCAAAGTCAAACCAGAACCTGAGCACCATCTGAAACGGCTGAAGCAAAAACTTTCAGAAGCTGAAGAGGACGGCGCTTAAAATAAAGAGGGATGGAGGCTGGAGTGAAAGCAGAGCAATCACGTGTGTGTTTGTGTCTAAGAGCTGAGACACACTAAGCTGATGAGGAAGAACCAGCGGCAACCAAAACCAACTGAAGATCATCTTTCAACAGATCAGCGTCGCCTCTCGCCTCCTTTGAAAACTGCAGCTGACGGCTGACACGCTGTGTGCTTAATGCACCTGTGTGAAAGGGAAACATTCTTTATAGTGGGAGCAGGGGGCAGGCCGCAAAACTGTAGAAGTGCAACATACGCAGCATATATATATATATATATATATATACACACTGCTCAAAAAAATAAAGGGAACACTCAAATAAAACATCCTAGATCTGAATGAATGAAATATTCTCATTGAATACTTTGTTCTGTACAAAGTTGAATGTGCTGACAACAAAATCACAAAAATCATCAATGGAAATCTAATTTATTAACCAATGGAGGCCTGGATTTGGAGTCACACACACAATTAAAGTGGAAAAACACACGACAGGCTGATCCAACTTTGATGTGATGTCCTTAAAACAAGTCAAAATGAGGCTCAGTATTGTGTGTGGCTGTGAGCACAACCCCCATCTGTGGACGTCGGGCCCTCATACCATCCTCATGGAGTGGGTTTCTAACCGTTTGTCCAGACACATGCACATTTATGGCCTGCTGGAGGTCATATTGCAGGGCTCTGGCAGTGCTCCTCCTGTTCCTCCTTAGACAAAGGCGGAGGTAGCGGTCCTGCTGCTGGGTTGTTGCCCTCCTACGGCCTCCTCCACGTCTCCTGGTGTACTGGCCTGTCTCCTGGTAGCGCCTCCAGCCTCTGGACACTACACTGACAGACACAGCAAACCTTCTTGCCACAGCTCACATTGATGTGCCATCCTGGATGAGCTGCACTACCTGATCCACTTGTGTGTGTTGTAGAGTCCGTCTCATGCTACCACGAGTGTGAAAGCACCACCAACATTCAAAAGTGACCAAAACATCAGCCAGAAAGCAGAAAGGTACTGAGAAGTGGTCTGTGGTCCCACCTGCAGAACCACTCCTTTATTGAGTGTGTCTTGCTAATTGCCAGTAATTTCCACCTGTTGTCTGTTCCATTTGCACAACAGCTGTGAAATTGATTGCCAGTCAGTGTTGCTTCCTAAGTGGACAGTTTGATTTGACAGAAGTTTGATTTACTTGGAGTTATATTGTGCTTTTTAAGTGTTCCCTTTATTTTTTTTGAGCAGTATATATTACATTTAATGTAAGTCAATGGAACCAGATGTGTTGTTCAAGTAATTCTGCCCTGTTTCTTTTGGCCCATTCATCATGAAATTTACACATAGAGTAAAGGGCAACAGGCATACAGGCACAACAGGCGTACAAACACATTTATATATTATATTTATATGTATATGTTTTTTCCAGTGAGCAAAAAATGCACTAAAACTTGCATTAAAATGTCATATTTAAGTGTGTGCCCTGTAGAGGATGAGTTTGATCTTATTTTCACTTAGAAAACCCACAGAAATGTAAGCTGAGCAGTTGTTTTTACCAGCCTCATTCACTCAGTTCTGGGGGGATAAAAGGGCTGTACTGAAAAGTCAGTGTTTGTACATTAAACAGTAATATCACACATGCACAGGTGTCGTCCACCAACGCACTGGTGGTCTCTGGCTGTCTATGGTCGGCTAAGTGTGTCAGAGCCTTAAGACAGAGAGGACAGTGAGGCGGCTCTGGACATAAACATGAGTATCAATTTCCATAAACAGTATTAATAATAGAGAATGTATGGCACAAACAAATACACACACCTGTTCACTCACACTCTCACAGCTGCTCTCATGTGTTCTCATATGAATACACACAAACCAGCACTGGGCAGTACTGATAAAATTCAGCATCACAGTTAGAGATGGCACCAGTCCAATACCAGTTAATACCAGTTAACAGCAGTATGGGGACGAGATCAGCAAAATCTCTAATCACATTCTCCAAGTTAAGCCTGGTATCCGGAGATAGTCACGTTACATTATACACCAATCAGACATAACATTATGACCCTCATACAGCAGGTACTATTTGCGTGGTGGATCATTCTCAGCACTGCAGTGACAATGATGTGGTGGTGGTGGTGTGTTAGTGTGTGTTGTGCTGGTCTGAGTGGATCAGACACAGCAGTGCTGCTGGAGTTTTTAAACACCTCAGTGTCACTGCTGCACTGAGAATAGTCCACCAAGCAAAAATATCCAGCCAACAGCGTCCTGTGACCACTAATGAAGGACTAGAGGATGACCAACACAAACCGTACAGCAGCAGATGAGCTGTCGTCTCTGACTTTACATCTACAAGGTGGACCGACAAGGTAGGAGTATCTAATAGAGTGGACAGTGAGTGGAGTGAGTGATTAAAAACTCAAGCAGCACTGCTGTGTCTGATCCACTCGTACCAGCACAACACAGCCTAACAAACTACCACTACATCAGTGTTACTGCAGTGCTGAGAATGACCCACCACCCAAATATTTTAAATATTACATTTTTATTATGATCACATTTTATTTTTGCAGTGTGATAAATCAGTATGTTGTATAGTAAAATGAGCTAAAATGCTACATTTATGGTTTAATGTGTAACTTATTTTCACTTAGGAAATAAATTTCTTGACTGAGTGTGCTCAAACTTTAGAGGCTTACACACACACATGCAGACACACCTCTTTTGCACGTGTGCGGCGGATGAACTACATACACACAAATACACACATGCATGTACATACACACCTGCTACTAAAATGAATCCCACTCACCGCGACTGGCAGGTTACACAGGTTAGGATGAAATGACCTGATGCAGATACACGTCCCACATGATCAAACACAGCTGCTATTCACAGCATCATCAGAAAAAACGGAGGAAGAGGAATCTCTGTATGAATCTGAGGATGAGTCACACCAAGATATCGCCTGGGTGTGTAAGAACGCAGCTGTCGTACAGTAAGCGAGAGAGAGAGAGAGAGAGGGAGAGAGAGAGAGAGAGGGAGAGAGAGAGAGAGAGAGAGAGAGAGAGAGGGAGAGAGAGAGAGAGAGAGAGAGAGAGTGAGAGCCTGAGGGAGAGTGTAATCCTGTGCAGTAATTGGGCAATGTGCTGGAGGCCCCAGAGTAAAGACTAGCAGAGGTAGCGACACACACACACACACACACACACACACACACGGAAGCTATGTGTATCTTACAACCTGCTAACAATATTCAATCCCACTTTATTGTCTCCAATAACTGTGTAGTTACATGTAAATACCATATGCACCAACACTGTAACTACTAATGATTTAGTCTCTGTCATAGATGGATTACTGAAGTACAGCCTTATGTAATTACACAAGTGTATCTTAACAGTAACAGCCAATTCTCTTTCATGTTATCACACAAGGGTAATAACAAATGTAATTACATTGTAATAACAGGATTCTTTTCCAGCAGTGAAAGGAAGCGTGTAATTACTTACATTAAGACATTACTTACACCATATCTGCCAGCTTTCCTAACATTTAGCCAGCATTCATGTTGCTAGTGCTGTGGCACTGTAGCCAGTTCCAGCTTTAAACCATTCTGTAATGTGACTGAACAGCAGACACCCCCTCATATTAACATGTACCTTCTATGGCATTAATTAAATGTGTTGCATTTCCCCCAAAGCAACGTCTACATTACCACTGCATTATTACACAGTACCTACATACCAACTACACAGACACTGTCCACTTATTATTAAAGGTTTAGCTTTAACACTGTAATCCATGTGTAACACTGACTCACTCAACAGTAGTCACAGTGCTGTTGCATGTGGTATTCAGGTGTAACTACACAGTTATTAGAGACACTTATTATATAGTTGTATACAATTGTATATATATATATATATATATATATACACACACACACAATTATATATATACATTATTGATTTGATGATGGATAGTTTAACAAACATGCTGATGTACTGTCACTGTTGGAACACACACACACACACACACACACACACACACACACACACACACACACACACACACACACATTATCTAAGTCGCTTTACATTCCTGGGTTACTGAGCCTATCCCACTGGTCATTGGGCGGAAGGCAGGAAAAACACTGGACAGGCTGCCAGTCCATCACGGGGCAGACAGACAGACATACACATTCACACCTAGGAGCAATTTAGCCTGACTGCATGTCTTTGGACTGTGAGAGGAAACCGGACTACCCGGAGGAAACCCACACAGACACGAGTCACAGGCCTGACTGCATGTCTTTGGACTGTGAGAGGAAACCGGACTACCCGGAGGAAACCCACACAGACACGAGAACACAGAACTCCACTTAGAAAGGATCCTGGTTGCCTGGCCGGGGCACAGAACCCAGGCTCTTCTCGCTGCGAGGTGACAGCACCACCCACTACCCACTAGAAACAATCTATACCAAAATGACTCTAAATAAAACAGTCGTACAATAACTTCGGGATTATCTGGATTGTGAGAACGAGTAATAAATAAAACCAACTACTAAGGATGAACTTTGGAGGTGTGGAACACCATCCCTGTAGATTTCTTTGAAAAACTGAAAGCAAGCCTCCAGAATGCAATGGAACCTGTGATAAAGGTAAAGAGTGGGCATATTAAAATGAATGACATTTACTCATTGAGGCTTCTGTGTAATTGTCTGTTAAACATATCGCTGTTGTTGGAAGAAAACCTGGCATCTCTAAAACAGTAACTTTACAGGAGAAGGAAAAAAACCTACTAGTTTTAATGTAAGTCAATGGAACCAGAACTGTCAAATTATGTTAAAAACTGAAAAATGGAGGTACAAGGTACTTAATGCCCACTACAATCTAAAATACTGCTTTATTCCAGTCAAGCATGAACCAGTGCCTATGTCAGCTCTAGTGACAGTAATCAGAATGTCTTTTTCTCCATACGTGATGACTTCCAATTGCTGAGGACACTGAAGAAATCCTGAAGCAGAGAGGTTACTAAGGTTCACACACACACACCCTCCTCCCCAACACACACACACAGAGCTGAGCTGTGAGTTGTATTTGCTGTCTCTGTGTGGCCTGAGATACAGTGTGTCCCCCGTGGTCCCTCAGGTGGAAACAGTGCTGCTTTTTCAAAAACAAAAATGATGACACTTCAACTTTTTTAACGATAGTCTTACTACATTTTTTAGTTTCCCAGAAGAAGGAAGCCCCTGAGCCTGTGTGTTTCTTGCCCAGCGCGCACACACACACACACACACACACACACACGCACACACACACACACACACACACAGTGTATTCCGTGACTTCTGCTGCTCTACATTTTCCCCTGCACTTCTACAGAGTTTCTTCATAAAGGTGCAGCTCACTTTTACTCACACACTCTAAGCCATGGAGCATCAAGGATCAAGATAAGAATTAACCTATCACTGCTCCACCCACACATCCCTCCTTTCATAGCAACAGTTGCTGGCTTTACAGAACACTGGCTAAAATCTCATTTGACCTAATGAGAAACCAGCCACGTTTCAACGCAGCCTAATAATCTGTTAATAGTCCGACTAACAGCTCAATCCGGAACAGAATACGCCCATGTAAACACCTCGATCTCAATAGGCTAGTCTATTATAGGCTGTAAATAATCTGTTAAATAAAGGAATAACAACCGTGTAAACGCCTGTATCTGATCACATTCCCTATCGGAAAGTGCGTTCTGATCGTATGCGTCCCGTTCTTCACGGCGGGAGCAGGAACTGGTCTGCAGAAGAGACGAAGTTTATGCTCTGAGCTTTAAAAGACGGCGGTGGGACGGACGTCCAGCTTATGTGTATCAGAACATGACATCTTTCTTTGTTTACATGTTTACACTATGTGGTACTTCACGTGTGCGGGTCATTTTGAATCTGAATAAATGAAGGCCGGAGACTGCCACGAGGTGTCAGCACACATTTATACTTACTGCCGTTTCAATAAAGGCTTTTAATACTTTTCTTAAGACGGTGGGCCTGAAATTTCTTTGTTCTGGGATTTATTTTGCACATGCTTTGTGGATGAGGATGGATTTTGGGTTTTTGCCTCTCGCAACATGGATTTATTATTCGGAGTTTATTTTCCATGGCCCAGGAGCACCTGTTGTTTCATCTTTGGGACCTCTGTGTTTCTTTTTTTCTGGCATTCGTGGGCTGGAGGTTAGGGAAGCAGCCTTGTGACCGGAAGGTCGCCGGGTTTGATCCCCAGTGCAGACAGTCCATGACTGAAGTGTCCTTGAGCAAGACCCCTAACCCCCACCACTCCGAGCAAGTGTGCTCACTGCCCCCTAGTGTGTGTGTATTCACTAGTGTGTATGTGCTGTTTCACTTCACGGATATGTTAAATGCGGAGGTGGAATTTCCCCGTTTGTGGGATTAAAAAAAGTATCACTTAACTTAAACGTGTTATTAATTCAGCGCTAATTATTTGGTATTTCCTGTTTTACTCTTTAATCTCAGTCATCAGAAATGATGTTGACAATGAACATTTCTCTCATTATCTACTAAACACAGCAAATGAAAAAAGGTCACCTGAAATGACCCCACCAGCAACCATCCTCGCCCAAATGGATGAAATGAATGGTGACAGATTGTAGTATTAAGGGCTGGAGACACAATAAAAAACACATTTCATGGTAATTACTTCCAGTCCTAACGGATCAGGCAGGGTTAATTACCCCAATGCCTATAATTTAGTTTCGCATCTCATTTCTTTGCAGTGTGCACAAAAACACAGGCCCCAAAAACTGATATGGAGAACTTAAGAGTGAATGGAGCCTTTAGTTGCTTGAAAATCGAGTGTGGAATGATGAATAAATGAATAGGGGTGTAAAAAATCCAACCGATTTAGATTCAGATGTAACCAGATGTTTAGATGTAACCTCTCCGCCCTGAATTTGTTTTTAAAGTGACGGGTGATGTTTAAAGCTTTTCTCAAAACTACTGTAAAATAATGTCTTAGGAACAACGCAGTGAATTCACAAGCATCTCATATACGGACTTCCAGTGACGAAGCTTTTAGAGGCATTAAACGGCTGCCTCCCATCTCCACCACTGTGAACAATTCTGAGTTGGTAGGTTTCTCTAGAGGAGAGCTTTTGTTTTTGATTTTGTTTACATCTAAACAATAATGCGGAATAATGTGGAAAATTTGAAAAATCTATGGAATTCCACTTTAACAGAAATCAGTACTGGCTGACCTTCTAAGTTCAAATATATAACAGCATTATTTGCTCTTAAAAAACAAAAGATAGGACACTTAGTGAATAAAGAAACCTCCGAAGTTAATAAGCAGACAATTTGCCTGCTTGCTCAGTGTTAAAATATACAGTTTTCTTCTAATTGACTTAAAGAAGAAAAGCTTTATTTAAGCTGTATCCCAATCCAGGGGCATCCTTGAAGGCTGATTGCATCCTAGAATAGGCTAAAAATATAATATAAATGAAAACGCAGACATACTTTGCTCTGCTTTAAGCTTTAGCTCAGCTTGAGCTGCTTTTCTCGCATCTCCGGCAGGAAACTTTTCCACAAAAGTAGAACAGTTTTGCGTAAAATGTCTCTCAATGCTCGACATTTTAGTGACCTTTTAGTCGCTCCTCATTCGCCAGCTTCTTGCTGGAATTTTTCCGTTCCACCTTAAATGGTGCATAGCAATTTTGCTATTTCGTTAGCTGCTAGCGTGTCTAGATTGTTATACATACACTCACCAGCCACCTTGCTAGTAAAAGGTTGGACCCCCTTTTGCCTTCAGAACTGCCTTAATTCTTCGTGGCAGACTTTCAACAAGGTGTTGGAAACGTTCCTCAGAGATTCTGGTTGGTTATTTGAGTTCCTGTTGCCTTTCTATCATCTGGAACTGGTCTGCCCATTCTCCTCTGACCTCTCACATCAACAAGGCATTTTCATCCACACAACTGACCGCTCACTGGATATTTCCTCTTTTTCAGACCGTTCTCTGTAAACCCTAGAGATGGTTGTGTGTGAAAATCCCAGTAGATCAGCAGTTTCTGAAATACTCAGACCAGCCCGTCTGGCACCAACAACCACGCCACGTTCAAAGTCCCTTAAATCCCCTTTCTTCCCCGTTCTGATGCTCGGTCTGCACTTCAGCAAGTTGTCTTGACCACCTCTACACGCCTAAATGCAGTGAGTTGTGGCCGTGTGATTGGCTGATTAGCTATTTGTGTTAACAAGCAACTGAACACATAAAGTGGCCGGTGAGTGTAGAACTCCAGTGTTTAAGACCATTCATTGTTAAAACTGTGTTTGAATGATCAGCAGAGCTTTATTTTACTGTAAAGGACGATTCGTTTACTTTTAGCTAAAAATCGAATTCTGTGGAGCCGCAACAGGGCAGTAAAGAGCCGACCCCTGATTTAGCTGAATAACAGAACCAAATAACTAGATGCCACCTTTAAAACACCACAAATACAGCTACTCTTCGCTACAGTCAGCTCTCAGAAGTGTAGTCAAGTGAGAAGCATGCTGTTTGGCACAAGCATCACAGGTTCAACCTCTGGAAGGAGCTCAAACACAGTCGGTCAGCAGCAATGCCAAGCAGCTCTGAGTGAAGGAAGAGAAACCTGGACGCTATTTCCTGCAGCTCGATACCATGTAACTGATCCCAAACTAAATCACTGGGAGTGAGATTCTCAACAGAAAGCTCGCAAAAGACGTGACAATGACTTTCTTCTCTATATTAGCTTATACAGACACATGCCTAAAAACAGTGACGTTCCCCTCTAACCTAATATCATTAAAAATAAAAGCGTAAGTAGGGCTTTAGGACCCAGAGGAGTGCACAGCGCTGGCCTAGAACTCAGCCTGGTGTCACTTCGGTAGTGAAGTAGTTCACAGTCACGGTTACAGGCAGCGATATTACATATATTTGGGCAATATTTCAGACAGCTGCTTTAGGCTTACTCCAGACGTGGCTAGGTGAGGCTAAAAATAAAGAGCGAATGAGAAAGACAGAAAGAGAGAGAGAAGAAAAAAAAAGACAGAACAAGTGCATTAGTACATAGAGAGCTGCAGCCTGCCTTCCTTAGAGCCTGCAGATGCCAATCAAACGCTGGAAATGAAAGTGAGGCTGTGAAGGAGCGGTGAAGAGGAGCTAGCAGAACACCCAACAACACCAGAGAGAGAGAGAGAGAGAGAGAGAGAGAGAGAGAGAGAGAGAGAGAGAGAGAGAGAGACAGAAAGAAGGAGAAAGAGAGAGAGAGAGAGAGAGAGAGAGAGAGAGAGGGAGAGAGAGAGAGAGAGAGAGAGAGAGAGAGATTTTGGAAACACTATTATACAAGTCCATTTACTAACAGAGAACAGGGAAGAAAGAAAGAAAGAAAGAAAGAAAGAAAGAAAGAAAGAAAGAAAGAAAGAAATGAGCAAGAAAAACAAAAAGAGGAAGGGATAGAGAGATAGACCTTAAGAAAGAAGAAGAGAGATATAGCTCTAGTAATACTACAAGTGTATAGAGCAACAATGAAGTTGTTCCATTTTAAAAAGTAAGAAGACAATAAACAGATGGAGTGAGATAACTAGAGAGGGGGACAGAAATAAATAAATAAATAAAGAAAGAAAGATAGAAAGAAAGAAAGAAGCAAGACAAACAAAAAAGAGGAGGAAGAGAGAGAGATAGAGAGATAGAGCTCTAGTAATACTACAACTGTATATGGTCAAAGCCAATAAAGTTAGCAAGGAGGAAAGAAAGAAAGAAAGACAGAAGCAAGAGAAACAAAAAAGAGGAGGAGGAGAGAGCGATAGAAAGAAAGAGAGAGAGAGAGAGAGAGAGAGAGAGAAGAGAGAAAGAGCGAGCGAGAGAGAGAGAGACAGAGAAAGGAGAGAGAGAGCGAGAGCTAGAGTGAGAGAGTGTGAGAGTGAGAGTTAGAGAGAGAGATAGAGAGAGAGACAGAGAGAGGGAGAGAGAGAGAGAGAGACATAGAGGGGGGAAGAGAGAGAGAGCTAGAGTGAGAGAGAGTGTGAGAGTTAGAGAGAGAGAGAGAGAGAGAGAGAGAGAGAGAGAGAGAGAGAGAGAGAGAGAGAAAGAGAGAGAGAGAGAGCTAGAGTGTGTGAGAGAGAGAGTGTGAGAGTTAGAGAGAGAGAGACAGAGAGAGGGAAAGAGAGACACAGAGGGGGGAAGAGAGAGAAAGAGAGAGAGCGCTAGAGTGAGAGAGAGAGTGTGTGAGAGTTAGAGAGAGGGAGAGAGGGAGAGAGGGAGAGAGAGAGAGAGCTAGAGAGCTAGAGTGAGAGAGAGAGTGTGAGAGTTAGAGAGAGAGAGGGAGAGAGAGAGAGAGAGAGGGAGAGAGCTAGAGTGAGAGAGAGAGAGAGAGTGTGAGAGTTAGAGAGAGAGAGGGAGAGAGAGAGAGAGAGAGGGAGAGAGAGAGAGAGAGAGAGAGAGAGAGGGAGAGAGAGAGGGAGAGAGAGAGAGCCTACCTCGGAGGCAGGCAAAATTGAGCAGCCGGCAAAAAGAGGAGGATGAGCGGACAGGAGCGGGAGCCGGAGCCGGAGCTGGAGCCAGAGCTGGAGTGTGTGAGGATGAAGATGAGGCTCCGTCTCCTCTTCCTCGTCCGCCAGCGTGTGAGTGGTGTGTGAGCTGCGGGTTGCTGAGCCGACTGAGGCAGCCTGAGCTGCAGAAGGTTCGCACCGTGCCCGGCTCCCAGCATGCTCCGCTCTTCATCACCCCCTCGTCCTCTTCCTCGCCTCGCCTCTCCGCACGCCACACATGCACACACACAACACACACGCATACACAAACACACGTTCGGTACAGGAAGTGCGCCGGGCAGCATCCTCAGCCGGTCGTGGATGTTCGGGTGGGGAGGGGGGAGCGAGGCGGGGGACGCACCGGTGATTCTCCTTATTCAGCATCCACACACACACACACACACACACACACCACAAACTGTCCTGCTGCAGGGATGCACACACCCTCCCTCACTGTACATGAGGACCAACACTCATACAGTCTTTACTCCAATTCATCTGTTCCATTCAATTCAATTCAGTTCAGTGAGAGAAAAGAGAGATAGAGAACCAGAAAACGAGAGAAGAGGAAAGCTGCAACAGAAAAGAAGAACGAAGGAGGGAGGATAGACAGAGAAAGAGAGAGAAAAGAAAGAGACAGAGAGAGAAAGGAGAGAAAGAGAAGTGACAGAGAAAGGAGTGCAGAGACAGAAAAAGAGAAAGAAAGGGAGGAGAGGGAGAGAGAGAAAAAAAAGAGAATCGAAAGAGAAGAGTGAAGGAGTGAAAGTGAAGGAGAGAGAGAAGAGGAAAGCAGAGCTAGGAAGGACAAAGAGGGGGGAGAGAAAAAAGTACAGGAGAGAAAAAGAATGGGCTGGAGCTAGAAGAGAGAATTGAGAAAGAGAAGAAGAATGCAGAGAAAGAAAGGAAGAGAGAAAAGAGGGAGGAGAAAGAGCAAGAGAGTGAGAGAGAAGAGGAATGCAGCTAGGAAGGGAGAAAGGCGGGAAGAGAGAGAAATGAGAAAAAACAGAGAAGAGAGAAAGACAATGAGAGAATGCAGGGACAGAAATGGAGGAAGAAGGACGGAGGAGAGAGAGAGGAGACAGAAAGAGAAGGAGAGAGAGAGAGAAAGGAGAGAAAGACAAGGAGAGAGAGACTTAAAGAGGGATGAAGTGATAGTACAGGAGAAAGAAAGATGGGAGGAGAGACAGGAGGGAGAGGAAAAGGAGAAGTGAGATAGAAAGGGGGATGCAGACAGAAAAAGAAAGGGGAGCTCGACATGGTAAAAGAGGTGAGAGAGAGAGGGAGAGAGAGGTGAGAGAGAGAGAGAGAGAGAGAGAGAGAGAGAGACGTTTACTGTGGGTTTCAGTCCAGTCCAGGGCTGCACTGCAGCAGTGTATGTGAGTGAGTGTGTACTGAAGGATGACACTGACGGTTTTCTCTCTTTTGTTCTGTACTCACTCTCCTCTATTTACACGCACACACAGTTCAGTTAGATCGTGTAATGAGGCTCCTGTGAATCCAGCCGTCGGCTCCACTGCATCCACTGCAGTGTTTTGACCACTATAAGCAGGACAAGGTCAGAACTACTGTGTAACACACACTGACGCTGTGCCCAGGCTGTACTGCTTCCATTCCTTTGGCCTTACTGTGTGTGAACACACACAAAATTGTTCTGAAGAAATCTAGGCCTAAAGTACATCAGCACAATTCGAGCTAGAACATCAGTATCAGCAGACACGCCTAACATCCAAACATCTGTATTAGTGAATACACTGAACATCAGTATCAGCAGACACGCCTAACATCCAAACATCTGTATTAGTGAATACACTGAACATCAGTATCAGCAGACACGCGTAACATCCGAACATCTGCATTAGTGAATACACTGAACATCAGTATCAGCAGACACGCCTAACATCCAAACATCTGTATTAGTGAATACACTGAACATCAGTATTAGCAGACACGCCTAACATCCAAACATCTGTATTAGTGAATACACTGAACATCAGTATCAGCAGACACGCCTAACATCCAAACATCTGCATTAGTGAATACACTGAACATCAGTATCAGCAGACACGCCTAACATCCAAACATCTGCATTAGTGAATGCACTGAACATCAGTATCAGCAGACACGCCTAACATCCAAACATCTGTATTAGTGAATACACTGAACATCAGTATCAGCAGACACGCCTAACATCCAAACATCTGTATTAGTGAATACACTGAACATCAGTATCAGCAGACACGCCTAACATCCAAACATCTGTATTAGTGAATACACTGAACATCAGTATCAGCAGACACGCCTAACATCCAAACATCTGCATTAGTGAATACACTGAACATCAGTATCAGCAGACACGCCTAACATCCAAACATCTGTATTAGTGAAAACACTGAACATCAGTATCAGCAGACACGCCTAACATCCAAACATCTGTATTAGTGAATACACTGAACATCAGTATCAGCAGACACGCATTCAAACATCTGTATTAGTGAATACACTGAACATCAGTATTAGCAGACACGCCTAACATCCAAACATCTGTATTAGTGAATACACTGAACATCAGTATCAGCAGACACACGTAACATCCAAACATCTGTATTAGTGAATACACTGAACTTCAATATCAGCAGACACGCCTAACATCCAAACATCTGTATTAGTGAATACACTAAACATCAGTATCAGCAGACACGCCTAACATCCAAACATCTGCATTAGTGAATACACTGAACATCAGTATCAGCAGACACGCCTAACATCCAAACATCTGTATTAGTGAATACACTGAACATCAGTATCAGCAGACACACGTAACATCCAAACATCTGTATTAGTGAATACACTGAACTTCAATATCAGCAGACACGCCTAACATCCAAACATCTGTATTAGTGAATACACTAAACATCAGTATCAGCAGACACGCCTAACATCCAAACATCTGCATTAGTGAATACACTGAACATCAGTATCAGCAGACACGCCTAACATCCAAACATCTGTATTAGTGAATACACTGAACATCAGTATCAGCAGACACGCCTAACATCCAAACATCTGTATTAGTGAATACACTGAACATCAGTATCAGCAGACACGCATTCAAACATCTGTATTAGTGAATACACTGAACATCAGTATCAGCAGACACGCCTAACATCCAAACATCTGCATTAGTGAATACACTGAACATCAGTATCAGCAGACACGCCTAACATCCAAACATCTGCATTAGTGAATACACTGAACATCAGTATCAGCAGACACGCCTAACATCCAAACATCTGCATTAGTGAATACACTGAACATCAGTATCAGCAGACACGCCTAACATCCAAACATCTGTATTAGTGAATACACTGAACTTCAGTATCAGCAGAGCCACCAAACATCTGGATTATCAAATGCACTGATCATTGTTTGTGCATTGACAAATGCATAAAAATATTGTGTATTTTTTACATTTTTAATATGTAGCAAGTAAAATAGTGCATGTCATTTTGGCTTGAAGTGTGATGGATAATAACAGACAGAACTTCTGTGAGACATCACTCCATCTCTGACCAATCCAGAGAGCTCTCAGATAGGAAGTAATTACTAAATAACCTAATTATTTAATTAGCTAATAGACACATATTGATAGTACATAGTATCAATTGATACTACGATATTAGAAATTGGACATCAAGACAGTGGTTTTCATCTAGAGCAGGGGTTTCCAATTCCACTCATTTAAT